>NW_023397274.1:1077223-1305191 GCF_011125445.2 Fundulus heteroclitus
TTTGTCCTTAATTAAGCAAGTATATAAGATTATGACCAATGGAATGCGTATTTTGACCCCTAATATAAGATAATTAGATATACTGCACTTGAAATAAGATGACTGCGATGAGTTGTTCCTTTTAAGTGCAAGAATCTTACTCTATTAGCAGATCATTTAAACTTGCCTGTTCAGACCAAGGGCAAATACACTAATTTCAAGAAAAAATTTGCTTACTTTTAGTTCCCTTTTTTGCAGTGCATACATCTAATATGACATTTTGTTCAATTTGTCTAAAAACCATCATGGTATTGACTTTTGTAATTTTTGGTGTTTGCTGAGGGTTGGTTGTTTTAGCTTCTGTGAAAGCACGTTGTGATAAATCTGCTATACAGACATGAACGCTCTGACTAATTGTGTGATTGACCCAACTGGAGCATTCGTTGATAGAGGACCGTGTGTACGAATACTTAAAAGCTCACCACAAAGATGGATCTGCATCAATGTTTTCATCCAGGAAGTCCAGCAAGGCCTTTTGGAGCTGCTGTACCTCATCACTGCCAGGAACCTGAAGGGAGAGAAAAAAAAAACACCATGAGCGGACCGAAACATTTCAGTTTGTCTGTTACTCTGTTTGTATTAATCCTTTAATCCTCTAATTGTGTAGTCCACCTCCTTAAGAATGCGATCGATGGTTCTTTGGTCCATCTTGCAGGAGAGAGAGTCTTTACGCAAGCTGGAGGCGACGGTGCCGAGGTAGTCGAGCGATGCCACCCTGAGCGCCATTTCTGTCTGCTTGTTACTGAACTGGTGGACCTAGAGTGGGAAACACGTCGGAAAAGTGCCGGAGTGAACAAAAAAATAATAAATCACTTATACAAGAAGGCGGGTTGCTGTGTGAGGGTAATTTCGGAGCGACGCCTGCTACTCACCAGCAGTCTGCCCAGTAAAACTGAGCAGCAGCTCAGCAGCTGGCCACTCGGGTTTGTTGACAGCGGACAGCAGGTCGTGGACAAAGTTCTCAAAAAGAGGCCTGTAGTCGTCTTCCCCCTGTTTACTGCCACATCTGACGCAGAGAGACAGATTTTTTGAACACCGGGTGGCAAAAGTATTCACACCCCTTGAGGCTTTTTGACACTTGACAATCACAAACTTTAATGTATTTCCTTTGGGGATAAATTTGATAGACAAACACAAAACGTGACATTGCTGTGAAGTTGAAAGAAGGTGATGGTTTTAAAAAAAAAAAGCTAAACGAGAATGGAAAAATTTTGCTTTGTAGAAAAACCGAAGCAAGAATAGCTGGATTTTTACAGGTGGTTCACATGAATATACTTTAGTCTAAACGCTTCCATTGCAACTGTGACTATTTGCTGAGGACTAGCCTTGCTAGAAGGTGCAGCCTCCGCCCTGTTCGTAAGTCTTTTGCAGCTTCTAAAACGTTTTCCTGCAGGACTGCCCCGTATTAAGCTCCATCCGTCTTCCCATCAACTCTGACCTGCTTCCCTGTCCTAAAGGCTGGAGTTGCCAGCTGGAAATGCTGATAATGACAGAACATCATGCGCGGCATTTTATTCCAGGAGCCAGATTACCCCTAACCTGACCCTAGCCATATGGATGTCGCTCCGCCTAGCTTCACTCACATCCATCTGGGACATCTCCCATAGAGAGTGATTTCTCCAACCAATTTTATTGTCCAGCCAATCAGGACGCAGGGCTGGAGTTTCATAGATGTGACGTAGTGGAGAAGCGACCATGACGTGAGACTGTTTTGATTCAGACAACAATGGCGGCTCGCATCGAGGAAGCAAGCGTTAACATTGATGCTGCTATTTCTTCCATGTTGTCCAATCTACCTAATATTGTTTCATTAAAAGAACATCAGAGAACGGCTCTGAAGGCTTTTGTTGGTGGAAACCATGTTTTCGCCCTTCTCCCGACCGGATTTGGCAAGTTTTGTTTTTCGGGGCGCGCCCCGTGGCGGAGCGGTTAGCGCGAACCATGTTAGGAGGCCTTTAGTCCTCGACGCGGTCGGCCCGGGATCGACTCCGACCTGCGGTGCTTTGCCGCCTGTCTTCCCCCCTCTTCCTGTCAGCTCACTGTCAATAAAACACGTGCCACTAGAGCCGCAAACACATTTAAAAAAAAAAGTTTTGTTTTTTCCTGCGTCGCTCTCATCAGCGTCACGGGTTAGCTTCGGTGTGAGTGGTTGAAATAGCACGTCCATAAAGATGACAGACAAGTGGCTTATCCAATCATATGCAAGGATTTTTGATAAGACCCAGCCTTCAAAGAAGGACATTATTATGAATCTGTCCTAGATGGATGAGTGGAGCTAGGCGGAGCGAAATCCATTTGGCTAGAGTCAGGTAAGTGTGTTCAGGGTGAGGCGCAGAATTAGCTTCTGTGACACATTTCTACAGGCGAGCCAAAAAGTTTGGTCTCTTGTCGCTTTTTCTTATAACAGAGGCTTGCTTGTTTGACCTCTCTTGTTTTTTTTCCCTTCCAATTCAAAATTAAGACCCATATTATTTTAGTTTTATTGCATAAACTGCCAATAAAATGCATACCAGTGTGTAGCTGCAGTGTGACTTAACAGGATACGGTTCAAGGGGTATATATAGTTTTGCAGCCACCATATATTAATACTGAAGCGTACAGAGTGGGCAGAGTTAGCATAAAGAGTGTCGTCTGGGGTTGTCAAGTGCAAAGATTTGAGAGCAGGGAGATTTTTTTTTTTAAGGTTCTAGAGTTAAAGCAGAAATGAATGCCTTACTTCTTGAGAAACACAGAGAGAAAGTTCTGTCCCGTCCTCATGGCGGTTTCATAAGAGTTGCTTATGAGGACATCCTTATCCACCTGGGAAACACAACCCGATATGTGAACCAACTCCTGAGTCGAGTCCGCCGTTCGGCAAGAAACTGCAAACCAACCAGGGTTGCTTCTTTGTGGCTACCTTCTTTTTAGGTTCCTCGTCTGTCTCTTTTGCAGACGGAAAATTGACGACGCACTGAATGAGTTGAAGAACGAGAGCCGAGACCATCTGGATGTACAGCGGGGGTCCGTCTGAATCACTGGTGTTTAACCTAAAAAAAACAACAACAGAAAAACATTGTGAAATCGAGGCTTACAAAGCATCCAAGTGGCCACTATGTTAAATTTTTTATCATCGCGCTAACCTAAAATTCCTGAGACCACGTTTACTTGTGGGAAGTCTGGCGAGAGACGTGAAAATCTCTTCAAGGATGAGCTGCCTGTGCTTCTCGTAGCGAGAGAAAACCTGCAGAGACGTAACAATTGTTCAGCTAAAACAAAAAAAAAAACACAGATTTATTGCAGACCCGTTGAGAGTCAACTTACATGCCGTCACAATGGAGATGGCACATAACTGCAGTTCATTGACATTCTCCACAAAGAAAGGCGTAATTCCAAGGCTCGACACCTGAAACATCGAAGGCAGAAAGCAGTCAGGGATGAAAGAGCTAACCGGTAAAATGTGACACGAGGCCATGACAGACGGGAAGACTCCAAATCACACCTGGAGAATTGTGGTGTCGGTGAGCAGCTGGATTTCAAGGAGCTCTGAGATGGCGCTGATTATATCGCAAACTTTGTTGTAGAGCGCGACGACCACTTTCTGTTTGTGGCCAGAAGATTTGGTTCTCTTGGACTTTGAAGTGTGTGATGCACCTGGATGGCAACGGTAGACATTAAGTAGGAGCTGATTACAGAGAACAGCTGGAATATGAGCGAATTTGTGAGGCTTTCAACAATAACTCGTGTGACTTAAACAACGCCTTGCATGTGTATTTCTGGGTTCCTACAAATCTTTCATCAACAAATCCCAAAACTGTTCTCAAAATTTTGTCTTCAGAACTAGTATAAATCCAAAGGTTCCCTGGAAAACCTCCGATTAAGATCAGGTTTTAAAACTGCTTTTCAAAACCTACAAAAACTGCAGACTGGGTGGATGGATGGATGGATGGATGGATGGATGGATGGATGGATGGATGGATGGATGGATAGATGATGGATGGATGGATGGATGGATGGATGGATGGATGGATGGATGGATGGATGGATGGATGGATGAATGGATAGATTCTGGATAGACAGGAGGATGGATGAATGGGTAGAGGATGGATGGATGTATGATGGATGGATAGACAGACAGATGGATGGATGGATGGATGGATGGATGGATGGATGGATGGATGGATGGATGGATGGATGGATGGATGGGGTGGCTGAATGGATGGATGGATGATGGATGGATAGACAGACAGATGGATGGATGGATGGATGGATGGATGGATGGATGGATGGATGGATGGATGGATGGATGGATGGATGGATGGATGGATGGATGGGTGGCTGAATGGATGGATGGATGATGGATGGATATACAGGAGGATGGATCGATGGACGGAAGGATGGGTGGCAAAATGGATGGAAGGATAGATGATGGATGGATGGATGGATGGGTGGCTGAATGGATGGAAGGATAGAGGATGGATGGATAGACAGACAGATGGATGGATGGATGGACGGGAGGATGGGTGCATGGATAGATGATGAATGGATAGAATCTGGATGGATAGACAGGATGGATGGAGGGACGGGAGGATGGATGAATGGATAGAGGATGGATGGATGGATGGATAGACAGACAGATGGATGGATATACAAGAGGATGGATCGATGGACGGAAGGATGGGTGGCAAAATGGATGGAAGGATAGATGATGGATGGATGGATGGATGGATGGATGGATGGATGGATGGATGGATAGACAGACGGACGAGAGGATAGATGGATGGATGGATGGATAGACAGACGGACGAGAGGATAGATGGATGGATAGATGATGGGTGGGTGGATAGACGGATGGATAGACAGGAGGATGGATGGATGGATGGATGGATGGATGGATGGGTGGATGGATAGATGATGGATGGATGAACAAATGGATGGATAGATGGATTTGTTTTAAATGAAAAGTTATGCTTAAGCACAAGTGTGAATTGAACATTATATCTTCACAAAGTGCCACGCTGGTTTGCATCACTTCTTATCTGTAATTACTGAAATCATCCTGAATTTGCTCTGGTTACCTTAGTCTGATATGAAAATCTGTTTGATAATCTGAAACATCCAAGTGCAAGGGGGGAAACAAAAACAACACAGAAAAAAATCTGCAGAGGTCAAACACTTTCTCAGAGCCCTCTATAATGGGATCCTAAACACTGTCCAATAGCTGGTACACTACTGACTCAACAAACTGTAAAGCATATAAAAAGAGAACGCTGCTGCTGCTGCTGCTGCTGACCTCCGAGGCGATCTGCTCTGTAGGAGCGGTCGTACTGAGGGTACAGCGTGTTTTGCAGGTGGAACTTGGTGAACTGCAGCACCCTCTCGATCACGTCCTCTATGTAGACAGCCTTGGGCATGTGCGGGGACGTCATTATGTTGAGCGCCGTCAGACAGGCGTCTGCGGACTTGATCACTCGCTCCATGATCAGGTCACGCCACAGACGCTCCTCGTCCATCGAGTCGTTATCCTGGAGATTCAGCGCAAGAGGATCGTTGTGCAAAAAAAAGGACCGCTATCAACTTGCGAAGCGCTTATTGACGCTACTTACGTGACTCATCAAGGTGGAAAGTGTGACGCTGTCCTGAATGTTCTTCTCCAATATGTTCATCACTTTCACCAGTTTACTACAAGAGAACTGTGAACCAAAAACGACTCGTTTAGCGTTGATGTTTTTTCTTTTTTAACAGCGGAAAACAAGTGGTAAGCCTCGGCGTAGCCACGCTGCAAGAACAGGCTCTATTTACCTTGTTAAAGATGCCCATTGCTTTGATCTTGGCGGAGTCGCTGCCGAGCTCGTTTAATTGCTGCTTTCCGAGCAACAGCTCCTGAGGTATCTCATCATCTTCTGTTTGTGGAAACAAAATACATTTCTCAGCTCCACACTCTTATAAGAGGCGCCGGTCAGCTTGCAAACGGAGCAAGGCGTCCTGCGTACCTGCTGCGGTGACGTCCACGTCCTCGACGCTCTCAAGAATGTTGTCCACGTGGGTTACAAACCTCTTATATGTGGAGGAGTCCATCTTCTCTGTAAGTTTTTTTGTAAACAATTAGTAAACATAAATGTATTATTGTAAAAAAAACAGCAAAAGAAAACAAAAAAAACACGAGTAACGAAACGGATACCCTCTGTCGTCAGCTTGGAATCGTACGCCATCCTGCTTTTCTGTTTCTTCATTTTTCGGACAACTAGGTGAAAAAAATAAAAAGAAAAACGAACGCCTTTAATTTATGAGCCACAAGTTAAAAAAAAAATAAAAAACACCTCATAAGTGTCAGAATTTAATTAAAATGGACTGCAACCACCTCTAAACATAAATCAGATTAAAGATTACTACGTGTGACCTTTGCGTATGAACATTTGTGCATACACAGCAAAAATAGAACTAAAAATAAGAAAATATTGCTTGAAATTAGAGTATTTTTCTTTGATTTGAGCAGGTAAATAACATTATTTGCCAGTGGAATAAGATTTTTACACTTAAAATAGGAACAATTCATCTCCATCATCTTATTTCAAGTGCAGCATATCCAATTGACTTATTTTAGGGGTAAAAATACTCATCCCATTGGCAAAAAAATCCTATTTACCTGCTCAAATCAAGGGCCAATACATTAATTAATTAAAGAAAATTGTACTTATTTTTAGGAGGCTATTTTAGTGACGACTGGCCCAAACAAAGATCACATCCACATTCAAATTATATAGGTTATTAATAAACTGCGTCATGGCAATATTAATCTGTCTCACTGCAAAAAGGGAACTAAAAAGTAAGCAAAAGTTTCTTAAAACGAGTATTTTTCCTTGATTTGAACAGCTAAATAAGACTATTTGCCAATGTGATGGGTATTTTTTACCCCTAAAATAAGATAATTTCACATCCTGCACTTGAAATAAGAGGATGGAGATGAATTGTTCTTATTTTAAGTGAAAAAATCTTATTCCATTGGCAAATAGTCGTATTTACCTGCTCAAATCAAGGAAAAATACACTCATTCAAGAACCTTTTACTTACCTTGAGTTCCCTTTTTGCAGTGCTGATATCACATTTGTAGAGGACTGTTTGCAAGCAGTATAGGATGGATTGGGGATATTTATGTGGCCATGCATTCAAATGATGAATCCCGATAATATATTTTACCACTTTGAGGGACGTTTACTATCTATTAACACAAATCTTTCAAATCGATCTGAAGTTTTTTTTTTCTCTATTATTTCCATATTTTCACGCACTTAACGTCAAGAAGGGTGATAAAATAAAGACAGTTGACCGGATCTGCAGATCTTTCATTCTGTTTAATGTAAGAAAGGTGTCACCGTCGTTCAGGTTCGGTGGAGGGGAGCCTGAATCTGAGTCGTCGCTGCCGCTCCAATCCCGATGACCCCGCCGAGAGTTGTGGAAACCTCCACTTCGCCGGTGGTCCTTAGAGCCGGACTTCTTTTCGAACTTCCACGCCTTGTCGTGGTCTTTCTTTTTCCTCTTTCTTGGAGCTAAAACACCAACAGAGACAAAGATTAAAAGATTTCCAGCTCTTGCTTTGTTTTAAATGTGCCTACGTTGTCCTTCAAAGCTGGGGACAGCACTGCAGTTTGCACATACGTCTATAGGAAGGTGTGAGCACATGTTGACAGACTTTGGCATCCAATACTCACACTCATCTTCAGACGCAGACTCTTCTTCGTCATCCTCTGTCTCATCCGTGTCATCTGCCTCCTCAGCGTATTTGGACCTCTTACTGATCATACTGTGCTTTCGCTTATTTGCTCTCTCTGTAAACAAAAGACAGATTAAGCTTTGATCTCATTAGAATAAATGCTCTTACCCCGATAGGCCTCAATAGCCAGCATTTTGCTGCTTTTCTTTTAATTTTGTTGTTAAAAATGTGAATAAACATTTCTCTTAATAAACAGAATCATCATTAAGATAGTGAATTTTACAAAAACAAATTTTTTTGTGTAATTTTTCACAGTTTTTTTTTTTTTTTTTTTTTGTACAATGTACAGGGTCCCCTAACAACATTCATACAATATCTGTTACTTTCACAGGGAACACCATTATCAAACTACATCCCAGTAACAAACGCTACAAATCATGAATATATGGGAAAGCACCACATGTACGGGATCATAATGGGACAACGATCCAAAACGTCTCCAGAACAAGACAGAAACGGTTTACTGCAAAAACGGAACCAAAAATGATTAATATTTTCTTAAAATGAGTGTATCTGTCCTTGATTTCAGCAGGTAAATAAGATGATCTGCCAGTGGAATAAGATTTTTTGCACTTAAAATAGGAACAATCTTCTTATTTCAAGTGCAGGATGTCTAATTATCTTATTTTGGGGGTCGAAATACTTATTCCATTGGCAGATATTATTCACCTGCTCAAATCTAGGAGAAAAACACACATTTTAGGAACGTTTTACTTATTTTTAGATCCATTTTTGCAGTGTAATTCACCAAATTGCATTTGCATTATGATCACGATTTTAAAAGAAGCACAATTTCCAAATCGCAGAGGCATGCTATTTTTGGTCACGTAACATTTAACGGCACGTTCTTCCATCTCCAGCCCTTCGGGTGGCGGAAATACGCTTAAAGTGGGTTTACCGTCGCACGGGAAGGAAGAGAACGTTGCAGCTAGCAGGGTGATCAATGCAAGCGGGCTACGAGTAAGCACTTTTTCACCCAACCGTAAGGTTTGTGACAGTGGACTCAGGACAAGAGAGCGTTCAACATTTAACTGATGAAGTATTTAATAACACAGCTAATATGTTATAGATATTTGTTCATTTCATTTCAGTATTATTTGCAGTTTTATCTTCTCAAGAAGTATTCTTTCTTCCAAGTGCACGCAATATTCGTAAACACACGACTATGGCACTTTGAATCATCTTGTTACTGAAAAGTGCTTCATAAATAAACTTGACATACTTTTGTTAGTTTTTTTTTACCTATTAGGGATTAGGGCTGGACGATATAGAAAAAAATCATATTGATAAAATAGAAATCATATTGGTCGATGTCAATAAATATCAAAACAATTAAAACATATATTAAAGTGCAGTCCTGGCCATTTTAGGCTGTTGCTCAACGACCTATTTTTAGATAAAGAACACTGAATTCCAACTCAACCCACTACCAAAGCAACTTCCCAGCTACAAGAATACAGAATGTGTGCTCTCTGAACTCTCTGAAGGGGGCGGAGCATTCCAGGGTCTGCATTTGTGATTGGTTGGGAGAATGTAATGACTGTAGTATTAACCTACACCATAGCCTACAATGCAAAAGGAAGGAAAACTGTTCTTCTATTTAACTTTTTATTAACCCTTTTTTTTTTCAATCGCACCACACGTTTATCGATCAATATCTATTGTCATTGAATTATCGTCCGGGTCAATTAGAGATCAGTGATATAATTTCAGTTTATCGGTTGGATCAGAGTTTATTAAATTATTGCTTAGTTACCAGAAAAATTCAGGAATTTTGCCATTTAATTAAGTACTAGTAAAACAGTTTTTTTTTACTAACTTTGTTTATTATCTGGACTTGACACTTACTCAACAATCTATTCTTTTGAATAAAAATATCCCGCTCAATAAAAAAAAAATGTTAATTTCAAGTTCTAAATAGACCTTGTCTCCAAACATGTATGTCTATAGGGCATGATTGTTTCCTGTAATTAATTCACAGGGAAATCGAATTAAAATCGCAAATTTGGTTATAAAAAAAAATTGTAGTTTTGACATTTGGCAAAAATCGCACAGCCCTACTGGACTGAATTCAAAAAATATTTCTGAATTGATACTCCTATTGCATTGTTTGATAATCTTTTGAGCGATGCCTGTCTCCTTTCCCGTTTTTACAAAAGAGCATCACCTCCCACTGGCGTATTAGTTGTTATTTTTGCATTTTACGCTTTGTTTTTGCTCAGTTTGTTAGAAAATAAAGCCTTTCATGTTTATTTTTAATAACAGAGGAAGTACGTCACTGCGTATGCCCAGCAAGGGATTAAACAAGGAGCCGGCTAACGGCTATTAGCATCAACCAAACAATAAAAAATGGTCCAAGATCCAGTGAAAAAAATGGCAAACAAATATGATTCCAAGAGGGAAAAGACTGGAATGTTGTTGGGAATACAGTATGAACGTTGGTGTTCACTGAAGCGGACGCTAAACCTGCTAAAAGAGTTGATTGACGTAAGTAAATGTTCTGATATGAAGCCCTTAAAGCTGCTGTAGATCGGTTTATTCAAGTAATAATAGTTGGTCTTCGATCACCCCGAGCTGCCGCTTCACTGCGAGGCATTGCAGAGTCAGGCTCAGTCCAGCATCATTTAATACTGTTTTCGTAATTAAGATAAGATAGTCTTTATTGATCTCACATTAGAGAAATTCACTGAAATAAATAATATGAAATAATTAAGCAAATCGGCGTTATGCTAGTTCTGCGATACTGTCACTAGATGGCGCCACATCTGTTTATCGTGCCCGGTACTGGGGGTATTTTTATCCACAAAAAGGACCCTCAAAACATTATCAGGATGGGCGCTTGGTGTATATAACTTTATTTTATCATGATCAAACGTTTTTTGGTCTTTTTTATAAGCATATTACGTGGCTATATACCTTTAAATACGGCTCCTACCTCTGTCTGCGTTGTCAAAGGAGGACCAGTGTCTGGATTTGGATCTTTGTGCATTCTTGGTTTCCTTAATGATCCTCTTGATGTCTTCTATGTTGAGTCTTTTAACCACAACAACAGGTTTAGTTCTTCTGTTCAAGTTCTCTACCAGCGACACCCGCTCCAGCCGCACCAATGGTTCACTCCAGCTTTCCAACAGCTTGCTTTTGAGATCTTTTCCCGCTCCTTCTTTTCCGTCTCGCTTCAATTTAGGAATCACAAAGTTCTTGAGACTTCCTGAGTTGCCGCCAAGCAGGAACGACGGGAATTCGGCGGTCTTCATCTCAGAGCCCTGCCGTTTGTTTGCAGGCTGGCTGCTGTCGCCGCTTATCCGGTGGTCCTTGAGGTTGGTCTGAAGGCTGGAAGAGGACGTTCTCTGCCGATCTTTGAGCTCGGCTGATTTTCTGCCTTCGTCTTGCTTCGGTTTAGGGCTCCCAGCTTTAGTTTGCGCCTCAGGCAGGTTTCTGTTAGCTTCTCCTTCAGCCGGCGTCTTGTGCTTCCTGTTCTTCTCTCTGCCTTTCTCTCTATCTCTGTTCCGTTCTTTGTCTTTACCTTTGTCTCTATCTTTGTCTCTCTTACTGTCTTGTTCACTGTCCATGTCTTTGTCTCTGTTTCTATCCATATCTCTGTCTTTCTCCCGATCTTTGTCTCTTTCTCTAGGTTTTTCTCTGTCTTTGATTTTGTCTCGGTCTCTGACCTTCTCTTTTACTCTGTTAACGTCTTTGCCTCCATCTTTGTCCACATCTATGGATTTGTCCCTTTCTCTGGGTTTTTCTCTGTCTCTGACTTTTTCTCTGTCTCTAAGTTTGTCTTTGACTTTCTCTTGGTCTTTGCCTTCATCTCTGTTTCTTTCCCGAACTTTGTCTCTTTCTCGTTTTTTTTCTCTGTCTCTGACTTTGTCTTTATCTCTAACTTTGTCCATTGCTCCTTCAGCATCTTTGTCTTCATCTTTGTCTACGGTAATGGATTTGTCTCTTTCTCTGACTTTTTCTCCATCTTTGTCTCTATCTCTAATTTTGCTCTTAGGTCTCCCCTGGTCTTTGACCGCATCTTTGTCTCTTTCTCTGGGCTTGTCTTTTTCTCTGGGGCTTTCTCTTTCTTTGGGTTTTTCTCCATCTCTCCATTTGTCTCTATCTCCAGGTTTGCTTTTGACTCTGTCCTGGTCTTTGTCTTCATCTTTTTCCACCTCTATGGATTCCTCTTTTTCTCTGTTCTTCTCTCTATCTCTGACTTTGTCTCCAAATTTGCTTTTGACTCTGTCCTGGTCTTTGTCTTCGTCTTTTTCCACCTCTGTGGATTCCTCTTTTTCTCTGTTCTTTTCTCTATCTCGGACTTTGTCTCCAAGTTTGCTTTTCGCTCTGCCCTGGTCTTTGTCTTCGTCTTTTTCCACCTCTATGGATTCCTCTTTTTCTCTGTTCTTTTGTCTATCTCTGACCTTGTCTCTAGGTTTGTCTTTGACTCTGTCCTGGTCCTTGTCTTCGTCTTTTTCCACCTCTATGGAGTCCTCTTTTTCTTTGTTCTTTTCTCTGTCTCTGACTTTGTCTCCAAGTTTGTTTTTGACTCTGTCCTGGTCTTTGTCCTCGTGTTTTTCCACCTCGATGGATTCCTCTTTTTCTCTGTTCTTTTGTCTATCTCTGACCTTGTCTCTAGGTTTGTCTTTGACTCTGTCCTGGTCCTTGTCTTCATTTTTGCTTCCATCTCTGGATTTTTCTCGATCTCTGAGCTTTTCTTTGTCTCCATCCTTGTCTCTCTGTCTGCTCCTGTCCTTCACCTTGTCTTTATTCCTGCCTTTCTGTTCTTCGCGTCTTGAGTTGCGGTCCATGTTGTTCGTGGACTTTGGCGTTTCGGGTCTGTTGACTTGGGATCGCTGACTGCTGTTGTTCTTTTCCTCTTTGTGCTGCAAGCTAAAGTGCCTGTCATGCTTAAGCCTCGTTATTTCCAAACGTCTGTCCTCTGAGTTTCCCTTGTCGCTGTCAGGTTTGCTGTCGGGAGAGTGTTTTGATTCACACCGGTTTTCTTGCTTCTGTGTATTGGTTTCTATATGTCCATCAGAACCAGACATCTGAGGGGTGTCAGGAACCTTTTTGATGATCTCAGGTCTGTTTTCAGTATCCGCACTTGTCTTAAAGAGACGTAAGTGATCTTCACACAACGGCTGCTGTTCCAAGACAACTACAGGCTGTCCTATTACTCTCCCAGCTTGCTTCAGATCAATACTGACCATCAAGGCAGGCCGACTGGCACCGTTACTCGCAGCACTCGAGTTCTTGGGTGCTGGTCTGCTGATGCTGCTGCCTCCGTGTACAGATGGGCATTCGCTTGTCTCAACTCCGGGTTCCTGAGGGTATGTGTCTTGTTTCCGTTTCTTTAGAGGCTTGTCTGCAAAGAAAAAAACACAACAACTTGTTTTAAGGCCTTGCAACAGTTAAAATGCTCCTTGAACTTTTCTAGATGTTGCCACGCTGCAACCACAAAATGAATGAATTTAGATTTCATGTGACAGATCAGAACAAAGTAGCTCTTAACTGTAAAGTGGATGGAAAATGACAAACTGGTTTTAAAAATGTATAGAAACAGAAATCAGAAAATAACAGAATTAATTTGTGTTTAGCCTCTCTGGATCTTTTGGGCATTTCTGTGTGGAAGCTTTGTAAATCCAGAAACTGACATTTTGGCCTATTATTCTTTGTAAAATAGGTTCAGCTCAGTCGGATAGTATTTCTTAACATCAATTTTCAAATCCTACCAAAAATTTCTATATTGGATGTGGGCCTGGACTTGGACTAGACCATGGGTCAGCAACCTTTACAACCCCAAGAGCCATTTGGTGACCCTAAACAAAATTTGTTCAGAGCCACAAAAGCAGCAAGACTCATCAAAACAAAATAGCTTATTTCTATACCTACTACAGATTTCTTTGTTGCTGAAAACACCTCAGAACAACAGCTAAAGCTAGCACTTTTTAAATTACCTTTACGTGCCACACACAGTGGATGGTCTAAAGAGCCACAAGTGGCTATGGACCAATTGACCAATACTAGAAAATTTCTGAAGAAATTTAAGAAGGCGCCTGCCTCGTGTTGCCTATCGTGCTAACCGTAAGAGTTACCATTGCGAATATCATATTCCTACGTTTATCACAGCCCCCGCAGTGAGCGTCGAATTGTGGATTATGTGATTTTGGTGTCTGTGGAGCATGTCTGCAGCATGTAGCAGAGGCAAAAAAGGGGTAAAAAATTGATGTTTGACATCTCATAAAATAGACGTGCTTTATCCGATGTGGCCCAAATTTGTAGTGGAGCTTTCTCTGTAAAGGAAATACATACTCTGTCAAGCAGAAGTTGGTAGGACCTTCCTAGAGCTACTTCCGGTTAGCAACATGCTAACCGTTAGCCGCTAACATGGTTGTGTTCAGTATCACCGGGTGATGGTACTCACCCGGTGCTGAAAAAGTGCCTCAAAAAAGGGAGAAAATGTGATTTTGCATGTTTTTTGTTCATGAAGTCGCCATGGTAACTCAAAATGGCGGCTGATACAAAAACAGCAGTTGACTGGATGAAGACGCACGTTTTAATATATATATATATACTATGGGGGTGAAAAAGTAAGCTTAATTGTCTAAACTTGCCACACCGGGTTGTGAGCCTACGACCTCTTGACTGCCGGTCCCGAGAACTAAACCACTGTACCAAAGACCAGCAACCAACATAATACATACATCTACTGCAGAAAGGCCTCCCAGCCACAAGTCCTCTGCAGTCTACAGTCTACAGCATGTTTTCCACCAGGACTGCCCGGTATTTAGCTGCAAACATTTTACCATCAACCATGATCCACTTCCATGTCCCAGCTGACTGAAAGCATCCCCACAGCATGGCACTGCCACCACCATGTTTCCCCGTGGCGATGGTGTGTTTAGGGTGATGTGCAGTGTTAGTTTTCCTCGACACATAGCAATTTGGATATAGGTATATATTTGCAAAAAAAAAAAAAAAGTTAAATTTAGATCTCATCTGACCAGTTTGCCTAATCCCCTACATGGCTTGTGGAAAAGACTTCTTTAGCCATTAATTCCACAATAACTTCTTGCTTCTCTAAAATTTAATTAGAATGAGAAGAGATTCTCCCACCTGAGCTGTGGAGCTCTGCAGCTCCTCCAGTTATCATGGGGATCTTAGCCGCTTCTCTGAATTAAACAGTGGCGTACGATTTGAGGACAGAACCGCTTTGGACAGCAGCTAGCGGCAGGCTCACGGGGAATAACGGCCAACCAAAACGTGAGAACCACGTTTAAATCTCTGGAGCTCAGTTTTGTTTTTTAATCTGTCAAATCCACAACATAAAAACAGTAAAAACATGACGCTACAACTATAATAGGGCTTATTGATAAGGCTTAAAAATAAAATCTCCAATTTTGTTATACCAAACCCAATTATTTGATTTTTTTCCTACTTTTGATGTCATTTAAACTAATTAAAGAAATAATTTTAAACACATGCTTTTCTTTTAAGTATTTCAACTGGAAGCTGACCTGAATTCGAAGCGCAGCTAAATATAAGCTGTGAAACATGCTGGTAAAACAAGATGGCGGCCCTGCCACTGTAAACAATGAAAATATAACAAAATGTTTTCTGCTAGTGGTTTTACTAAATGAGCTAAAAACAAGCTTCACTTGTAACTTCAAACTAACTTAAAAAAAAGAAGTAAATGAGTAAATTAAAGCGTCTCGTATTATGTTAAAAAAAAAAGTTTCCTCTTTATAATATATTTTACTAAACATATATGCAGCATTCCATGCTAGTGTCTTCATGGAAGCCCAGTGAGTGCATTTGGAAAATCAAATCCAGATTTTTCCAAAAAATAAAATCTATAAAAATTGTAAATTCGAATTAATCGACTAAATCTATTTATCGCTGAGACCTAAATATTAATTTTCCGATTAACCTTAGAATAAGTCAAATAGGCCGTCTCTTATGTCCACCGTTTAGTTTGAAATCACCTGTCAAGGCGTTTAGGTCGATGCGCCACACTACTCGTCTTTTATTATCATCAGATGGTGTTCAAGAGGCTTTCTCTAAACGTTTGGTTTAACACTGATGGTACAGATGCAAAATAAGCTGATCAGGATAATCACAAACACAGTGAGACCATTCATCTGCTCCCCGATCCTGGGATCGCCACAGCAAGTCATTTTAACTCGTAACCACAGACTTGGCAGAGGTTTTAAACCGGGTGCCCTTCCTGACGCAACCGGGATTTGAACCGTGGTCAAAGACACAGACCTAGCCCACTGTACAACAGAGGAACTAGAAGCATCACAAACACCGCTGGTTGTTTAAAGCAGAATTCATACATTAAAATGCCAATATTAGAGCACCTGTTTGTAGGGACTCAGAGCCAAATAACGTGATTTGTGTTAAACTGTCGCCATGAACTATGATCGTTTACAAAAACAGACTAAAACAGGGAGAGGACCCCTCCCCCTGATTGGATGAGACGCTTATAAGGATGTGGAAAAGAAATTAGTTGTTTGTTTACCCAGACCCATTTAAGAATAGACTCTAGAACCAGCACCGAAAACACTTGTGTGGAAAAGCCCGACGTGTAACTTCTGAAGTAAACAGATTTTAAAGATATTATTTAAAGGCAGCTGAATACACCTAAATATGCCCAACTATCAGAAAATTGTCTGAAAATGTATTTCATTTCATTTCATTTCAGACCAACACAGGATTCCAGCAGAATATACAGAACTCTGTGGTTGTAACGTGAAAAAATGTGAAAAGGTCAAGATACAGCCAAAATAAATAAATAAATAAAAATCTCACCTTTATCTTGGACCTCTTTAGAGCATCGCTCTCTCTCGTTGGCCGATTCTATCCTTTCAATCTCAGCAAGTGCGTCAATCTCCGAGTCATCAAACACAACTCCGCTGATGACGCCCGTCTCCCTGGCGTTTGGCTGCTCAGCAGCTTGTTGACAGTTCGCGTGCACCTCGGCCTCGGGCTTGAGCGAAAAGTCTTGAGGGGAACTGGACGACTGAACGTCGTGGTTCAAAACAACCGCGTCGTGATCCGAGTCCACGGGCGAGGTCGGGAGGAGCTCTTCGGAGCGGCCCACGTCCTGGACCTTCACCCGGGACAGCTTTAAAGTCAATCTGGCGGAGTCCTTCGACGGAGAGCTAACTATGTCGTAAAAGACGTTTTTGTCCATGTTGTCGTTTTCTTCTTTGCACCTTTCCCTCGGCTTCTTTTTACGGTCGGAGAGGAGCAGGTCAGGGGCGGCACCTTGCGGCGCGTCAAGCGGAGGCGACTGCATGATCAGAGGAGGCCTGGTGTCTGCAGAGGACAAATATAAGGACAACAAATATTTAACCATTGTAAAAAGGATTAAAAAAAAAAGAAGAAATTGACCGTTTCAACTAAATATTATGGGACTAAAAGCGAGGGAGCATACTTTTTGCACTCTCTTCACATACAGAAAACACGGCGGCTTTTATGGAAGCGTCATTCCCCTGCAGAAACACAAGACGTTTTTATCATTCGTTTCAGCCATAAATGTCTGCCTGTGTCCAGGACCAAATAACCAGTTTTTTTTTTTTTTTCATGCGTTACCTCATTTCCCAGCCGTTGAGCCACGTTCAAGTAGTCCTCGTCCAAGGCGGGTTTCGTGTTATGGTTGGAAGAATTACTCGACAGCTGCTCAGAGACTTTGTTGTCGAGGATTGTTCTCACACCACCGACGACTAAAACAGAAAGCAAAATTACAACTCCTGGTTAATTTCCTCATTTTCGTAAATAAAAAGGCAGCCTCGTCTACTCGCTGGAGGCTGTAACTGTTTATTTGATTAACCAAAAGCCTCATATTTACTGACAGCGTCAGCTCATTTACTTGACACTCAAAAGTGTGCAAACCCTAATGACGGCAAAGTTTGGTTGAATATGGGTTACTTTTAAAAGTATTTGACTTTTTTTTATGCATTCCTGCTTGCTGCGATTGAACAGAGTGAGAAAGCAGATTTGTTGATGTCATGTGTGTTGCTCAGCTGACATCGTCTCACGATAATCCGCACAGTGTCTTGAGTGTTCCGGTGTAGGTACCAGAGTGACTCGGGTCCTGCCCCTTCTGATGACGTCACTATACAACGTTGGTTTAACGTTTGCTCAATTGCGCAAAATATTGAAATTGGTCTGGACAACTTACTAAAGTAATTATAGCGGGGTGTAGGTTTTATTTGAGAGCGGGATTGCGTTTGTAAATGGACAATTTTACGAAGAAATTCGCCATTGTCCATGCGCCTCCCGATGACGTCACCTTTTGGCAACGCCAGTCAAACAAACTACATTGAGCCCGCGGTCTGCATTTGTAACGAATCAATTTTGTTAAGTTAATTTAGCGGTTTCTTTTTTCTCAAAAGCTTGAACAATGTACCAAATACCACAATAAAAAAATAATCAAATTCATCACAATCTCATCTGGAATAATAAAAAAAATGTGATCAGAAAGAACAACATCAGTACAAAAAGGAGGAATGAACGTTTTGATTTTAAAGTGATGAATGCCGTGATAAAATTTAATTTGGCTGCTGACTTTTATTAAAAATGAAATGAGTTTATGGTTTAGTTTCCCTTCACAACTTAAAAAAAATTGGAGGAATGAAATCTATCTAAGGTTGTAACTTTGATCCTGCAAAATTACATTGTAAAATGATCTTAAAAGTTTTCATGCCTTGACTAATTTACGGGAAAATAAATAACCATAAATTAACAAAATAAAATTGATTTGTAAATGGAGACTGCGGGCGCAATGTAGTGTGTTTGAGATGAGTTGCCATATGTTGACGTCTTCGAGAAGCGCAGACCCCGCCCCGAGTCGATCTGGTACCTACACCGGTATCGAAAACTTGATCACTCAAGATGTATGTTAATGCCAGGTGTTGACACACCTACCAGGAGTTGTCTACTGGTTATATATGAAAGCACTGGCAGCTCTTAAAGGGCCTTTTGAGAGTTTTTCCAAGTTACGGCTGCAGAGAAAGTTTAGGGTTGTTTATTTCCTGTACCAAGTCCAGTACAGCTTTTACAAACAGTTATATTAAAGGGTTAAAGGCCATAGCTACAAAACTATTTTGACAAAACGATACATTTTTCAAAAATAAAACATCCACAGAACGCCGAGAGTGGTGCGGAATTAAAGTATTAATTGTACTGAAACATAAACATATAGTATATAAATAATTGTATACATTTTGACAGGTGCAATATTTAGAAATATTTAATTCTGGTTACCATGCCAAAAGGATTCTGCACCAATAGGAATAGTAGGTTGAAGTCACATGAGGCAGAGCTCAGGGGTTGCCAGATCGTAGCAGCTCCATGATAGTGCTGAGAAATGGCTTCTTCTCTGCGCTGCGTTTCTCAGATTCAAGCGGACCAAAAAACAGCAAAGTGAGGGTGAATCTCAGTCAAGCTTTTCAGCGTTGGTGCCAACTTAGGAAACAAAGGAGCTCAGAAGCCTCACGGAGGTTGCCCCTTTCCTTCTAAACATTGATCTATATAATACACTGGAGTGCTAATAGCCCGCTGTTAGAACGAGTCGCTTTGAAGCCACCAGCCGCCATATTGGTACTCCCTATTTTCACACAGTAACTAGGGAATTTGTGCGCTACAGCATCGAATAACGAGGCTTTTCTCATGTTCAGGGGGGGGCTTAAAACTTTTAAAATGTCAAATGCCATTTACTTTTATGCTATGTTCTAAAACTATCAAGTACTGAGAAAGTCATGTACTGAAATATTTAGCATTGTATTTATTTAAATATATATGTAACATTTATAAATATATAAATAACAATATACAAAAACATATATTTCCATAAATGTATACATATATATATATACATACATACACATACACATACTTATATATACATATTTAATATGAATAACATGCAAAATATTTCAGCACCTAATTTCCTAGTAGTTGATAGTGTTAGTACATTCACTGACTGTACAATTACCTGTGAAACATTTTCACACAGCCAGAAAACTGCTTGTTGTTGCAACCAAATCCTATGGGATTCTGTGAGAGTAGGGAGTAGCAAGATGGCGGCCAGTGACTTCAGTTTTTCGGCAAAATCAGCACTCCAGTGTATAATATAGCTCAGTGCTTCTAAATAGGCAAATTAAATGTTTGCAAACGCCAACCTGCGGACCTGGCAACCGGCTGGCTAACAGTAAAACTCAAGGTTGGAACGAAAGCGGACGAGTGTGAGTGCGCCACCTATTGCCCGGGAGGAGTTAAACCTGTAGCTATATCCTTTAAATCTTACTTGGAAAAAAAAAAGCTTCACCTCAGGAAGGAAGTGAGGTAAACGACAGCTAAATGTCTAGAACTTAATCACTTACCAGAACTTTGTGACCCATTTCCGATCTTCATTTTGTAAACTTGCCAATACCAATTTCAGCCAATTCTTATTGCTCTGTAACAACTTACTAGAATGACAGCGATCAAAATGTTTTTATCTCGACCTTCTGTTGGGAGCAGTGATTAACTGGAGAGGTATCACCTAGTATGAGACCAGTTGCTATTGCAAAATGTAAGCTACTAATATATTAGCGATTAAAACGGCTACTGTTATTAAAGCAGCAGTCTCCTTGTGTATTAACTAGAGATTTCCAAATTGTTGCCAACATTTTCAAATCCAGCACATTTGATTGAAAATAGAGGCTCAAACGGATAAAAAGCCCCTTTGACAGTACTCTATCCAGCCTTCCTGTTATCCGCTAACTGTCTTGTTCTCTCCCGCTCGCTCGCTGCCTAAAAAAAAAAACATCAGACATGTTTTAAACCTGTTATGGAAAACAGTTTCCTTTAAAATAGCTTCTTAAATCTCTGTGTCTCCACTGACTTTGTTGTCAAATACACCACTGATACTGAAAATCGCTAGTAACTCCCCCTCCCATAGTTACAACTTGTTTTTGTAGCAGTGTAACGCCAAGATAAGACGCATTCATCGATCAGAAAAAGACACTTTGGCTTCCAATTTTCCTAATCTTTTGCTTGATGAAGCCCAAACTCGTCTCATTCTGTTCAGAGGCCTATTTTTCTGTCTAACAGGTTAAACAGTACAGCATGTTGCATACACATGATTTAAGTTTTGATACATTGAGCTTTAGTCCAACTATTGAAGAGAGTGGCATAGCATATTTCGGCAATATGCAACATGCCACTTAGTTTAACTTGCAGCTTAATTTTCTCACCATTGCAAGCCAGGGTTAAGCTGCAACTTTTCTCTCGATTAAGCTTCGTACTCACCTTGTTGGGTCTGATGAGAGTAACTGGGTGGATTGTACTGAATGTAGTCTGCAGGACTCTGTGGGGTATAGGGGCTAGGTATGGGGCTGTTCTGCTGGGGTACAAACTGAGTAGCCGAGCCACACTGTGGGGATGTGAAGCATCTGTGAAAGATGGAGAGTAACTTTAGTGAATGTCCTGGGGGCCTCTGCATCGTTATCATCTGACAGTAAAGGCAGCCGAACTTTACCCAGACGGGCTTTGCTGATAGTTGGATGCTGGACTTCCATGAACTTGGTTCTGCGAAATCTTGTACTGCTGTATTAATGGTTGCTGTAGCACACCTATAACATAAAAAGCATGTGGTTATTAAAAAACAAAAAAACAGCTTAAAGGGGACATATCATATAAAAATCAACTTTTTTCGCCATTAATTAAATTTTTTTGTGTACTTGGAATAGAGAAAATTAGAAGGTAGTCTGTCCAGGTGCTGCTTCTTTATATTTGATGATTTTGGGTCATGTTTTTTTTAAGCTGTTCAGTTCTGTATTGCGTCTTTTGAACAACAACGTCACTGTATTTGCTGCAGAGCTGTTAAACAAGGTCGTGGACTTCCAGCTTACCCATTTCTCAAATGTGACATTTTAATTTTTCCCTGTGACTTTTGTAGTCCAAGCTCAAGGATGCCGAAGCTACAAGTGAATAAGTGAAAATACTCTTCTTTTTTTTTTTTTTTTTTTGTGTGTATTAACCCACACAATTTATTACACTGTCCCCCAGCGTACTACAAAAATGGCCGGACGGGGAGGAGTGGAACGTTTGAGTACGACACGTGATTCCTTAGCTAAACTAAACCCATCAGCTCAGAAGCTTCGCTGGAAATATGTTCAATATAAAACTCAACAAAGTCAACTCTATGTGATCTTTAAGAACACGACAGTAACTAAAAGCTTATGGGTTTAACTCTTTGGTCACATAAGGATTTATCCATCTATTCATCCACAACACAAAGACTCACAAATGCACGGGGAAAGCATGTAAACTCCATTCATAAAGACCCCAGGTCAGGATTCAAACCAAGGCAACAGTACTAACCATCATTGTCCAGCGCTTCAGAATCCATAGGGTAAGGAAATAATCAAAGATCCTCTCATAGATGTATTTAGGGGGTAAAAAAAAATTATTCCCATCTTCAAACAAGAGTGGTTTACATTTTGCCTGCAGTGTGTACACACAAGGCTTCAATCTCTTTTCACTGCTTTACGCAAACAATAATTATGAAAACTATAGCTATGGTGTAACTATTAATGAGTGTGAGTATCCTCTACCATGGTTTAACTAACAGCGCTGTGTTATAACTCCGAGTAACAGAGTATTTTTTTTTTTTGCTATTTTGTTTGGCAAGAAAGGTTCTCTGTAAACTGACTCTACACTTCTTTGCTATGTGGATGTTTGTGTTTTCAGGCAACAGGCACCATCCTGCCCCTGGTTATTATCCCCCCCTAGTTAAGATGTGTACTGCAGTAGCATTTTCCCATGACATTAAAATGTAGGAAAAGCCACCCTTTTAATATCAGCCCTTAGTTTTTAAGGAAAATTGTGTTTTTAAAGATATCCCTAATGTCAGTCAGTGGCACCCCTATTAGTCTAAAATAAATGTAACCGAAGCATTTCTGTAATTTAGACTTTTTTAGCTTATCGAATGGTTAAACAGCTTTTGATCCATGATTTTTTTTTTCTACAGTTATAAACACGACATGAAACGAAGCTAAATTCTCTGAGTCACTCCAAAAAATGGGAAAGACAAGAGAACGTGCCGTTCAAGTCAGACAGATCTGAGCAAATACTCTTTTAAAACCTCAAAACGACTGGAACTGGGACAAACAAATGCTTCCCAACTGTGCCACCACACGCAGTTAGAAAAGCTGATAGGGGGAGGGTTAGACAGCTGCAGCAAAGAGTGGCATCTTGGAGTTTTTACCGGCTTCTTGGCGACTTTTGTTGACTTTTTTAATATATATTTTCCAAGAAAAGGGATTAATGGATATGTATCTATATATTTAACACCTTCTAACAACCTTAGCTCCATTAGAGGTTACCAAACTACACTTCTCATAACCTTGCTTGGCCAATTATCCAGCTCAATAACGCACACTCCTGATTTACTTTACTGTTTCGTAATACTAGCTAACAGCGTAGATCATGAAAGAAGAGATCTTAAGTTTGTTTAATTAGCAGTACCCCAGAAACCTGCCCAAGAAGCTGCTCTTTAAGTATTGGTTAGTTAATACCAACTCCTTAAAGGAGAGAGTACTTTGTACGAACGAGCGCTAAAAGGACAATTCATTTAAAAAATGTATTATCATTAGTCCACATGTAACAAAACAATTAACCATAGAATAATGCCGGGCATACACTGTATGATATTTTCAGTCGTGGTACTCATATGCAGCTCAAACTGTACGACGAAACCGCACGGTTTAAAAGGTCACCGCTCATGATGTATGTTCTTAGACTGTGCGGCCCGACGCTCTTATGCGACCTCCACTGCAAAAACAGAACTAAAACTAAGTAAAAAATTCTTGAAATCAGTGTGTTTGTCTATGATTTGAGCAGGTAAATAAGATTATTTGCCAATGGAATGAGTATTTTGACCCCTAAAATAAGATAATTAGATATACTGCACTTGAAATAAGATGATGGAGATGAGTTGTTCCTATTTTAAGTGCATAAATCTTATTTCGTTGGCAGATCATCCTATTTACCTGCTTAAATCAAGGATAAATGCACTCCTTTCAAGAAAATTTTAGTTACTTTTAGTTCCCTTTTTGCAGTGTGACTGCTCACACTATACGTTCAAAAACCACGTTCAATTTCAAACATGTCTGATTTTCAACCGACCGTCCGTTTCCTGATCAGGAGGTGGTCGTGAGAGGCTAATCGCCCCTCGTTACCCCCCTGTGCACTACACGACGCAGGACGCACGATCAAGCTGAAACTCGGCCCGATCCAAAATATTCTTATACGACTGAAGAATCGTCCCGAAAAGGGCAAAAACTCGTACGGTGTATGCCCGGCTTAAGCCATCTGTGTCTTAGTGTCCATTATCCAGCACGCAACACCTTCTGATGAGTTAGCATACTTTTGTCCCTGAAGATCCTGGGGTTCCTGGACAGCAGAGTTTGAAGAAGTATTGGCATGTCACCCTCAGGTTCATCATTTCCCAGGTTGTCCTTCAACTCTCTGAAAAAAACAAAAAAAAACCAAAGACCATCCCGCGTCATTTAAACGCAATCACTTTTCTTCATGACCTCATGTTTTCTTAATCTGATAGACAGGAGTCGTTCATTCTTTTTGCAACTCAAGAAACGGGAGAACGGCGCTTACATGTGTTCAGTGGAGACCTGGTTAAGGCTGTGTGCCAGCTGAGTCACCAGATTCTCGTCTCGACACACCAACAGGCTGCTGACCTCGTCGGAGATCCTTCCATTGTAGAGCAGGCTCTTAGCAGTGGTGGCCGGAAGGGGGGAAGGCAAAGGCAGCTGGTTCAACACTAAACGATAAATGGCAAAAAACAAATAAATAAATAAAAACACAGAGAGAAATTATCAAAACAAACAACTTTTCTTTCAAGATTTGGGTAAAAAAAATGCTTCCACTTAGTGTTGGGTACATAGCAATCATTAACAATGTGTCTTTGGCGTATTCTTGTTGATTTCCGACAAGTTTACTTCAGACCATTATGTAATTTCTAGGAGAGTTTGAGACTTATAATTTACAAAATAATAACAATAATAATTCTGTAACTTTATCAGTTGAACATTAACGATGTCTCCAGGTTAGGTTGAGGCTTTTCCCCTCAAGCCTTTATAGTGAGTATGATAACAGCAGCTTTTGGCCAACTTTGGAAATCTGTGCTTTTTAAAATATCCTAAAGGACCAGGTTGTGGATCACACAATAACAGGTGAGCTTCGTCAGCACGTTTCTTTGGTGGTTTTGTTTCAAAGACTAAATGTCGGCTGTCAGATTCCCTCTGACTGCATCATAAGTCTTACAGTATCATAACATCATAATAACACCCTGAATAAACTTACTGTCGCGTTATCGTACTGTTGAACCTGTAAGCATGTTGTGAGCATTGTACAATCCAGAGTCAAATTCCTCTTCTGTGTACACGTAGCTGGCAAATAAACCTGACTTTGATTCTGATTCTAAACTACAACGCGGGGGAATGACTGATTGCTGCCAGGGCATCTCTTACAATAAAAGAGAAAAATACAATCAGAAGAAGAAAGCGATGAGCAAATTTAAGATGTATGACAAATATTCTCGACATATTCAAGATAATTTAAGAACTGAAATTGAACAATACTTTTTTTTTTTAAATGCCATGCAGAAACTCTGTGATTTACAACAATGAAGAAATAAATCCTACCACTTCTATCGTTTTTGAACGGTTGCAGTTCTTCACGTCTACGTTATCATTCTGTTTTACTTTAAAGCGCTTGGAACACTTTTTAAAAATTTAAGAATTAAAAAATTCTCATGTCTGAGTATATAGGCGTAAATATCTACATGCATAAAGGTGCCTCTTTCTATGTGGTCCAGATTTCCTCAGCCTAAAACTGCACCTATCATCAGCAACATCGTTCTGCCCTGAAACCACAGGCAGTGATGAGCTTCAGCTAGCATTTAGCTTCTCTCCTTTCCAGCTAGGCGCTCGTCAGGGTCACCCAGTGGCGGTTCTAGACCGAATTTAGTGTTTTATCATAAGGGCACACAACAAAATAATTAAACAATACAACTGGGCAATATCTAATAGTTTAATAATATTAAGTGAGCCACTTGTGGCTCTGGAACTGCGGGTTTCAGACCCCTGATCTATCAGATGAAAACTGTGAATCCCAGCTCAACATGGCTGAAGCTAAATGTGAAACATCTTAATTTTAAATCCTAATTTTAGCGTAAAACTGTAAAGGTAAAGGTAATTGATCAGAGTTACCAATCAGTTATGATTTATTCGCCAGTGCATATAATCGTAAGAAGTGAATTTGAAGTTATGTCGACTTTATTACAGGGGCCAGAACCATTTCTACGGGGGCACTGGCCCCTGTTGGGCCCCCCGTCTAGAACCGCCCCTGGTGTGACCTCAGCCCGAAATATGTCGGCGGGTACGATGCATGGGGTTTTGCGGACAGGTTTAGGAGGAACAATGTTGCACTTACGGTCGGTTAGGCTAGCAATTCCAGCAAGAGTAGTGATGGGAACATGAGGCATATCACCATTCATGCTGAAGATGAGGTCAAGATGTCGTGTCAATGCACAGGCAGCTCAGTGTCACCAATCTCTTCCTAGTCGTCACATCTCCACAAAGAGCTGCAAAAGACAGAAAGGTGGCAATAAAAAAAAAAAAATGCATCCTCTACATACGAGGGGTCCAGAAGTCACTGAAATGCAACACTGTTCCTTTAATAAGCAATTAATAACAATCAGGTGTGCTCTAGATGCTTTTCACACGACCAAAAATTGTCCCGATCGTTATCAAAAAAAAAAAAAAAGAAGTAGTGCCACTACTGCTGCAGGTCATGCAGGCCCCACAGCAAGCCTAGACGTGCCCTGATTGAAGATTTATTTCAAAATAAGCACACTGATTCCCCTTTGCATCCATAAAGACACGCCTCCAGCCACTGTCATTTTTTTTAACTTGCCCTAAATCTATCTATACTGTATCCGTTGATTGACAATGAAGGAGCAGTGGTTCTTCCCAGCCCAGGAGGTGCGGGTAATGATCCAATTAGTGACAGCAGCAACAACCAAACAAACAAAAAAAAAAAGTTTCCATAATTCTACGTGTGCGCGTCCCTCGAACCTCCAGGCTAAAGCAAGAAGAAGAAGAAGAAAAGATGTTACTTTGCTGAGTTTCTACTCACGTTCAAGCAGCTGAACCCCCTAACTCAAACTGAAAGCGGCGGCGGCTATAAACAGAGAAAAAGGGGGGGAACCCCTTCAATCTGTTAGCTAGTTATATCTCATTTTTCCTCCTTTTGTTGTCGTGTCAAGATTCCCCCCCTGGCTTGCCCGACACCCTCCACAGCGACGTTTAGCTCATCTTGGTAGCAAGCTTTCGCGTCTGGTTGCCCCCGCTTAACGCCACCGGGTCGTCCTAAAAAGAGACACGGGTTTAAGGGGGACGAGGGCAGCGGTGTGGTGTGGCGTGGGGTGTGTATGGAGGTGGAGGGAGACAGACGTTTGAGAAAAGTGAGCGAAATCAACTGGCGGTTAGCCGGCTAGCAACCGCTGGAGGTGCAGCTAATGTATGCTAGCTGGCTAGGGATAGCTCGTCGAGTGCGCATCAAAGCCGCTTAGCCGCCGTTCTCGTTTACTATTCTTCGCCGTTTCGTCGGACGCCGGCTACCAACGTACGCCTCGCGGGCCACTACGGCGTCGACGCATCTCCTCGCTCCCCCCCCCCTCCTCTCCCCCGAAAGTGGACCTCGGACTTGCCTTATAAAAAAGGAAGCGTAACCCCGACCCGACGCCAAGGAGGCAGGCAAGGGGTACAAAGCAGCAAAAGACCCCATCACAAATCAGAATTATACCCCCCCTTTGGCCAGTTCTGTTCATGTGCCCCCCCTCCCTATCACCCTCCTCTCTCCCCTTTCCTACCCTGTCTCCCTCGCGGTTGTCTGCGGGGTCTGGCACCACGCAAAAACGCGCAGGAGGGTAAACAATCCGCCTGAAAATAGGATGTTGCTCTCGGATGTAGCTTATTTACCTCTGGATGTGATGAGAAAGAGAAGTGGTTCTGGTGGAGGAGGAGGAGGAGGAGGAGGAGGAGGAGGAGCAGCAGGAGTAGGATGGCAGCTGGAGCTGGAGAGGAGTCTCTAGCTCCCTCTCCGTCCTAGTGTTCAAACAGCTCCTCCGTGTAATAGCTGCTCAGCGACACAGTAACAGCCATCGGGGGCTGAGGAGGAGGAGGAGGAGGAAGAGGAGGAGGAGGAAGAGGGGGTTGTTTCCTCCATTCTCCTGGCTTTCATATCTGCTGAGGGGGCAGATATCTTAACGGGGCACTTTGCTCCCAACCTGCAAGTGTACCTGGGCTTCCTGGAGGATCTGAGGAAAAATAAAACTCACTTTTTGGATTAGGTCCTATTTTTTTTTTTTCTGACACCTTGTATTATTTTTTTTTTTTACTTTTCTTTGTAATTTAAGTGATTTATTGTCGTGGAAATGTGTGCACACACCCCCCCATAAACCTGTCCCCTCTTTTTTTTTTTTTTTTGCAACCACTTACACATTTTAATATAGTCTTATTGGGATTTTACTGCCGCAAAACCGTGCAAAGTCGTGTAGAGTTTTCCCAAATTGTTTAATTGGAAATCTGAAAAGTGCGGCTTGCCTTTGTATTCAGCATTCTCTCTTCTTCTTCATGCCAAGCTTATGTAGTTATGCCGTAGTTATGCTGAACATATTAAGGGAGGCTTTAGGAATCTTCCCTTGGCGCCCAAACCCTTGAATGGTTTATTTTATTGCTGTTCAGGTTTTTGCGATGCTAAACATGACAGGGGGAGATGGGTAACAATAACAGCGTAAGAAAAGCAAAGAAAGGACAGAGACACAAAGACAATATATAGTTAAAAAATTACAGAACTCTGCAATAAACATAGGGGAATGAAAACCAGCTGAGAACCAAAAACATTTGTTGTTAAATGTTTATAACATATGTGGTGTGGGCATTACATGAATTGTGTGGGTGCAGAGCCTCCCTGAGTCTTTCAGCGTCTATCTCTACATTTTTCCCCATTCTTCTTCACTGAGCTTCTTCACTCAGGGCACCTGTCTGGAGTTTCCAGGTATCGGCAAAGATTCCCACCTGGATTTGGGTCTGGACTTTGACTGGGCCGCTCTGTTACATGAATATACGTTGATCAAAACCAGGGGTTTGATATCTCTGGCCAAAATTAAGTGTAAATGGAGGAGAAAGGGTGGTTGTTGCCATTTCTCTGTCTGTTTTTGTGTTTCGACAACGCGATCAAGTTATTAGGTCCCAGAATGTGTTATAACTCCTACTTAAATGTGCATTTACAAGTGAATTTCCATTTCAAAAACTTTTATTTCATGTTTTAAGAGCTATAAATAAATAAAAATCTTATTTTCCAATAGTAGGTGTCTCTAAGTTAATGTCACATTTTCTTAAAGGGTCCTATAACGTTTGTGGCTCTAAACAAATGTTTTATTTTGTTGGGGCGGGGGAGTGCTTTTCTTCTTGTAATTGCTGCTGCCCCTTGAGTTAAACAATTTAATTTTATAGCTCTTGCTGTAAGTTTAGCATGTTTAGGGAAAATTAACCTCCGCCCCAGTCTCTGGTCTTTTGCAACTTCTAACAGATTTCCTTCTGACAGATTTTCCTCCAGGACTTTCTTCTAGCCAGAGGTGGGTAGAGTAACCAGAAATTTTACTCAAGTAAGAGTAGCAGTACTGCAACATATTTTTACTTAAGGCAAAGTAGAAAGTGCCCAACCAATAAATGACTCAAGTAAGAATAAAAAAAATAAAAAAATGGTAAGAAGGCTATTCAAGTACTGAGTAAATATCTATAACACCTGATTTAATAATTAAAAATGATGTACTTGGTCAGGCAAAAATATTAAATTATGTACAAACTGTGGTATTTTAACGACTAACATAAAAAAGTTACAAACACAAAAAATTACAAAGTAACAAATTCAAGCAGAAGAAACGCTTTTCTAAATAATGTTTTTCAACATAAAACTGATTAAACCAAGCCGTTAAATGCACATAGAGTGCAAAGTACTTCCAATAACAATATCTACTGTTTACTGTATGGTTATTTGGCCTGTAAATGGCTTGATGAGCTCAGCAGATAGAAAATACCATTAAAACAACAAAGCTTGTGTACATACAAGAAGCCTCACCTTAATATAATCTGTAGACGTGTCTCTCTGGTGCATTTCTGATTGAAACAAGTTTGTTTATTCAGTGAAGTTACTTACAGTGGAAAGAGTATAGCCAGAAATTTTACTCAAATAAGAGAATTGATACTTCTTCATGATATTTACCCAAGCAAATGTAAGAAGTACAGTGCATTAAAATTACATTTTGTTCAAAAAGTAACTCAAAGAAATGTAACTGAGTAAATGTAACTAGTTACTACCCACCTCTTCTCATCATCTTTGAGCAACTTCCTTTTACCTGCTGATGAAAAGCATCAACACAACGCATTGTGCTGCCACCATTGTTTCACAGTGGGGACAATTTGTTTAGGGTGATGTGCTGCGTTAGCTAACTCCCACGCTAAGCATTTTGCATTTAGGCAAAAAAATAAAAAATATTCACTGATATGACCAACGTACCAACAATGTTTTCTGTATCTCTTACATAAAATATGGCAAACCACAAACATGATTTCCTATGCCTCTTTCACATAGACCAGACTTATAGAGCAGATGATTAGTAGTTGTAATGCAGGCATATTCTCCCACCCGAGCTGTGAATCTCTGTAGTCCCCACAGAGTTACTGACCAAGGCTCGCCCAGCCTGGCAGTTTAAGTGGCCAGCCATGTCTTGGTAGGCTAGCAGTTCTAGCCTGCTTCCTACTTGGTTTTATTTTGTTTTATTTTCCTATATTTTAATCATGTAAAGCACTTTGCATTGTCTCTGTACTGAAATGTGCTACACAAATAAATTTGCCTTGCCCTGCCTTCTACCATTCTCTTCATTTTTGTGATTCATCAAACAGTGAGATATTCCCGAAGCCCAATGTCCACTGATATGTTCTAACAAACCTCTAAATACCTTGTATTATTTATACTTGTTTATATTGAATTAAACATATTTAAAAAATTAGGTGTCTTCTGAAGACAATTAGCAGCATTGTAATTTATTTAGGGACGTTAGTATGTATGTAGGCATATATATATATATATATATATATATATATATATATATATATATATATATATATATATATATATATATATATATATATACATATATATATATATATATATAGATCACTATGTATGTAAATAAGACATCATATGCCCATTCCTATTTCTTTTTGTATTTTTTTTTTTTTGTATCCTTTTTGATCCATTGTATATATGAAGATTCACTATATAACTGAATGTACCTTTCCTAATTTGCACCTTCTTGTATGAACCGATGTGGCAAGTGGATTTTTCCATTGTGAGATCAATAAAGCCTATCTTATCTTATCTCTTATCTTATCTTAATGGGGCAGAAAACAAAAGCATGCCACACTTTTCAGATTATTCTATGTGGTTTTGGCTTAGATCAGGGATGGGCAACTGGCGGCCCAGGGGCCGCACACGGCCCTCGTCATCACTCAGTGCGGCCCGCGAATAGATAAATAATAATTTAATAATAATTTAAAAAAAAACTTGTAATTATACTTTTGACCGATAGAGGGCTCGCCGTACCCAAACAATAGCGGGCACGGGCCGCTTTGCAACAGCGAGGAAGAAAGTCAAGAGCCATGGCCACTAGCAGTGGCATTAAGGGAAAACTTGACCGAGAAAGTCACATTTTTCAGACAATATTTTTTTTTTTTTTTTTTTTTTTTTTTTTTTTTTTTTGTGTTCCCTCGCAAAGGTTTTTGCATTCCCTAGAGGTACGGCTGATTTATTTGTTGTGGTCTCTTGTCATTCACACACAACAATAAACCGTGAGAGCTGACATGAGTTTTGAAACTGCAAAGCTTTGTCTTAAGCAGAAGATCAAACGTGCATCTACACAGCACCATGTTCATAGACCAGTGTGATGCATTTGCAAGCATCAGAAAGCTATGTTGCATTCAGGAGCGTGGGACATTAGATTTTTCAAAGCTAAAAGATGTGCATAATCAAAAAATAACAGAAATACAATTATAGAGCATTCAGTATTGTAAGAAAGCTCACTCTGTTTCTGGATAAATACGGTATGAGTTAAGTTCTATTCCGTGTTATGCCTCTTTTCTTGTAAATTTGAAATGACCCATGCTCCTGAATGCATTGATATGGAGGAGTTTAAATTCCTTTTTTGCAATTTTTTTTAAAGCAAACGGTTTGTCTTTTGCTTAAGGACATATTAAAATGCATTTATATGCAGAAAATAGTTATATGTTGGTGCAGTAAACATACAGATATAAATTCATCTAAAATTTGTTTTTATTGAGAAAATATTTGTAGCGCGTTTCATATCCAATTATTTGAAGTGCTCGGTCATGTGGCCCTCCAATGGTCGTGCTGAAAAAAATGTGTCCCTCTTTATCATGGAAGTTGCCCATCCCTGGCTTAGATCATTAAAGCAAAGATTCTGTACTGAATCGGATGAACTGAACTTTTTCATTCTGGATTTGAATCTGACTACATTTGGGTTGGATTGGAATAAATTGGATTAAGTCGCATTCATTTTGACTGTACTAAATCGCACTTAAACTGGAAATTAATTTTACCCGATCGCCTCAACAGCCTTCAGATGATGTTTGTTGTGGGTTTTTGCTACATAAATGCATTGAGATGAAATGAAATGAAAAAAAAACTGAATTAAATTGTGCATCAAAAGGAGTCAGTGGAGGTGATTTGGAAGTGTGTCCCACTGGGGCAGACCCAGAACTCAGTAGAGGGACTATATATCCCGTCTGGCCTGGGAACGCCTTGGGATCCCCTAGAATGAGCTGGAGCCCGTGACCTGATCTCGGATAAGCAGAAGACAATGGACAGATGGGATGGATATTCTAATATTAAAGCTGTAAATCCACAGTTTGAGACATCATTATATAGCTTTAATGGTACCACTTTACAATAAGGCTCCCCTTGTAGATGGCTATCATCTAGAGTTGCTTGCATTAAACATTTCATACTAAGTTTCTACCTTGTAATCACAAACTCATCAGTTTAGTCTCTTAGTCGCCTTTAATTAATACATAATGAGCACATGAATGAGTTATAAAGTTTCTACAGATTAATTTATAGCACATTTATAAACTAATTATCAACCATTTATGAGGGGAGCCTTATTGCAAAATGGCACCACTTTGATAAATACTGTTAAAAATAAAAGCACCAAAGACCAAGTATTCATCTGATCAAGAAAGTTATTTTACTGAAAATTATTGCAACAATTTTCTAAATGTTGCACTGATGTAACCCCAAAACTGAAAAGGTTTCTGACTAGAACATGTGACGAGACTCTGACATTTGTAAAAGCCACAAAATATTCCTTCCCTTACATGAATATATGAATTTATATCTATACAGTCAGTTATAAGAACAACCACTTATGTAATCTGAAAGAATTGAGGTCTGGGTTTATAAAGGCTATGAGCTCCCTCTTGTGGAGAAAACTAAACTGTCTTTAGTTGTTCGTTGGTCTCCTCCCACTGATGTTGACAATGTTTCTATTGTTTTTCTAAATGGAATAAAAATCTGCGCAGCACAGCAAATCAATGACCCGCCAGTAATCCAATAACAAACAAAAGCATTGACAATTAACGGAGGATGAAATATTCTAAAACCAGTGTTTGGAGATACAATTTATGTAAAGAGATTCCTGGAGTCACCATATGATCTTAACTCTTGTCCAGCTTATCCATAAACAGTTTGCTAATTGTATACAAAATGCACTTCAGTACACATAGATCCATCCCTTCTTTCTGAGCAAATGTTACCTAGTGTGTCAATGCTTTTAGGCCTTTACGTGAGAAATCGTAGCGCTTTATCAGGCGTTTCCTGTAAATGACCAGAATGTCTTTGAAAAACAAAAGGCATGACAACCACGTATTCAAAAGAAACATTGATACTCTAAGATTTCTGACATACCAGGCACACCTTTTCAAGTCTTGCCATGAGGCCTTAGTCGTTTTGTTTTACTGTTTTTTGGTTGACTATAAGCATGCCTAAACCATGCTTCACGTTTTAAATTTTTTTATTAGTAGATGTCGTTTAATTCTGTCTTATTAGAAAAAAAAATTCAGAGGTGCCTAAATCACAATACATCCGGTTCCACAAGTTTCCCATTTCAGGATCTTCCTCTTACATATTTTGGCAAAGCAATTTTTGCCAAAATGCATTTATATCATGCACTCAAACCACAGCACATCATCCACCATGTTTTCATGGTTGTCTAGTTTTTGAAAAACATATTCCATTTGATTTTGCCGGATCATTTACGTTTTCTTTAAGTTCCCAAACTATGAATCAGGCTCAAAACTTGCTCTGCATTAAGACCGTCCCCTTTTTCTATATTTGTGAACCATAGAAATACCACGGGGCGGCACGGTGTCACAGTGGGTAGCCCCACAGGAAGAAGGTCCTGGGTTTGAGTCCTGGGCTTGGCAGGGGCCTTTCTGTGTGGGATTTGCACGTTTTCTCCGTGTCTGTGTAGGTTTTCTCTGGGCGTTCTGGTTTCCCCTACCACTGAAAAAAAAGACATGTTTGTCAGGTTGGCCATTAGTGGTGGTACGCTCGGTTGCCGCAGCTCAGGCTATACCTCCATCGGATCTATGAAATCAGCGTTGTATGTCTAATGACAAATAAAAAAGCATCTTATGTTATCTTGGCGAACATCTACCCAAAACCTCCACCCAGGAACTAACATCCGCAGAGTGAGTGGGTTGGATTTTCCTTATAAACACAGAGATCAGTCCTGCAGTTTATAATTTTTGACTGTATTAGAGACAATATTGAGGCTGTCCCATTTAAATTTAATTTTCATTAACCTTTTCAGAGTTAAATAAGGCATGAAAGTACCTTCAAAATAAACTGCTACTGATGGGGATAATGCTTCCCATGCTACCACAGAGCAACACTTGAACATTGTTACCTGCCCTGAGGCCGCAGTGCATCTCTTCTCTTATGGGAAAAGATGTTCTTTTGCATCGTCCTTGACATAAAAATTAAAAACAAAATCAGAAGTCACACCGAATGGCCCCGTTTTATTTTACTCCACTGGAGTCCATTCTTCTGGAGCGAAGATTCTGGAAGAATTTAGTTAGTTAAACATTTTAATGGTACAATCATTCAACTGAAATAGCTTGAGAATCTTATATTTTGTGAACTATTATTTTCTCAAACCGTTCAAGAGATCTCCAAAAACAAACACACACACACGTTATCTTTCACATGAAAGGCCAGCAGCTGACTCTTGAAGTTTCACGAGTGGACAGGAGTGTTGCGTTTAAGGCCGCGGGGGTTTCACGGTAATTACTGCGTTTCAATGGGTTTAACCATGAGTCTCCATCCCGTGACGGTCATGAGGAATTTTGTTTTTTTGCCTCTCTCTGTTTTCTCCCACCGACTGAAGAAAGACCCTTGAGGGGTGAAGCAACACAGAGCTTGGTAGCCACAGTCTGAGGAGGCTCTCCAATAGGAAGGAGTGCGCTCTGGCATCAGGGAACAATCAGGTAAGAAAATTGTCTTTCTGGCTTCTTTTTGCCAATTAAATGTAAATGCAATGTCATATTTTGGTATAAAGGGTTATACTTATCTTTAATAGGCTTCCAGGATAAGTAATTGCTCAGTTTTTAGCTTCATCTTTTACTGCAACAGGTGTTTAGCATAGGCCCATTTCCCCAAAAATGTTCATTATATTACTCTTAAAGGGATGTTTATAATCGGATTGATGGCATTACATTTTTTTTTCAAATTCCTTAAATGTAACAAGATGTGTTACCTAAAAAGACATCGGCAAAATATATATATATCAAAAAATACATTTTGTTCACTGCAAGATGCAACGAGCTTTAAACTTTATTGCATGTTGTTTCAAAAACAGGCTTATGGTTAGGGTTACATTAAAATAAAGATGTTCAAATACCCAAACCTAATACGGTTTTTAGTATTTTTATATAATGTAAGATAGCTTCATGGTATTTATCTGCTGAATATTCTTTTTTTCTTCTGAATAACCCTTATTCCACCAAAATAGTGTGACAATTAGCACGTCTAACAGTTATCTAGACTATTTTAACTCAAAAGATGGGCCTTTACTTAAAAATGAATTCATGCAGGTTGTGAAACTGAACCTGCTTGACTCTAATTTTTTAGGGTGTTCTCTGGTTTGACTTTCAGCTTGATGTTGTGCAATCGTACAGCCGGAATGCCTCGCGGAGACTTCAACGTCTACTTTGCCAGCGGGCGGAGGGGATACATCAGAGCTGAGGAGTAAGCAGATGAAAAATGCAAATCAGGGCTGAAAATGAGAGACGCAGCAGCCATCTGGTTCTGGCTTTCAAACAGAGCTCAGTCGGTGCTGATCTAGAAACGTCTTTATGAATCTCTAATATATATATATATATATATGTTGAGGTGAAAACTGAGAGGGGAAACGCTCTAGATAAAAAACATAAACTAACTGAGAGGTATTATGCGTTTCAGGGCAGTAGGCATAGCCCTTCTGGTTATTGTCCTGGCTGGCCTCTTCATCCTCGGTTGCTGGTACCTCAAGAAGAGGAATGGCTACAAAATAATCAGAGTGAGACTATTACACTCTACTTAAATCACCCTTTTTTAAATTGTGAATTGTTACTACTTTTTTTTTAACCTTATCCCCCCCCCAAACGTCTCACACATTTTCTCTTCATATCCAGAACACCGGCTCAGGATCAGCAGGTTTTACAGCAGGCCAGTACTCCGAGGCAGGGACTTCAGCAGACAATAAAATGGCTCTTACCGACTTTGGCAGCTTCCGATCTGTGGTAAGTGATGAACGGTGACATTATGGCCCAAACGGTCGTTTTCATTGAAAAGCTCAGAAGGCAGAAAGCCCTGGGGGTTCTGAGAACCGTGTGGAGCGTGTAAAGCCGACGCATTGCACTGGATGCCTGAGGGAGATTATAATGTCACCAGACTAGGCCAAGGAATTAAAACCGTCTCATTCCCCAGGGAAGTGCGCGTACCCAGGCATGCGAGCAGAGGGGAAGACTGAAACACTTTTACCATATAGCACCGTCAACACGTGGGCACCATTGGTAAAGATGTGTAATAAGCTTTTTAATCAATTGTTTCAGTAGCATATTCTTGCATTTCTGATTTCAGAACGATCCCATTTGTAATAAGAGCACAATTTAGGGTAGGAAAAAACATGAGTGTCACAATAGTTAGTCACCCTCCGTGACCTGGTGAGATTTAAAATTTCACAAGTTTGTAGCCGACAGAGATCTTTGACCATTGCTCAGGCAACAGTTTCTCTACATCAGGCATTTTTCAGCTCCAGTCCTCGAGGGCCGCTTGCCTGCATGTTCTAGATCTGTCACATCTGATTCAAATGGACAATTCACCTTCTGAGTCTATGGCAAAGGTCTGGAGAGGCCTACAAATTAAGTAGTCGTTACGTCACGCTGTGTTGAACCAGGACGACACCTTAAACATGCAGGACACCGGCCTTTGAGGACTGACTTTGGACACCACTGCTTTAGATCGTCCACATTTCTAGGTCCTCTCTTCTCTTCAGGTCTCCCATGATGCCATGGACTCTTAAGGTTCTCCAGGCCCACAGCATCACATGCTCTCCATCATACTTAATAGTGGGCATACATTTCCAGCTCATTTTGTGGCTTCATCTAGGAGAGAAACAGCAGAGGAGCTCTGAGCCTCTCTAACTATAGACTTTGAAAAAAGGAAAGTTTTAAGCCTAGTCTTAAAGAAAGTATCCTAAAAGTAGACGGGGTGTCTTTCTCACAGACCAAAAGTGGGAGGTGTTTCCACAGGAGACGAGCCTGATAGTAAAAAAAAAAAAAAACTGCCTCCCATTCTACTTTTAGAGACTCTAGGAACCACCAGTCTGAGAGTGAGGTGCTCCGTTAGGAACATTTGGGATAATATCTCCGATATGTGATAGAGCTTGATTGTTAAGGGCTTTATATGTGAGAATTTTAACAGGAAGTAAACAAAGGGAAGCTAAAATTGGTGAAATATCTTTAATTTTGACCAGAACTCTTGCTACTGCGTTTTGGATCGACTGAAGGCTTTGAACTGTATTTTGCGGACTTTCTGATAGTAAAGAATTTCAATAGTCCAGCTATGAAGTAACACGTACATGGATAAGGTTTTTTGTGTGTGTGTGTCACTCCTGAACAGAATACTTCTAATTTTTGCTTTATTAGCATAACAGCAGAAATTTATTCTATACTGTCAGATAACTTTTCCAATTTGAAGCACGTTTTTAGTAGAGAACTGTAGTTTGAGACCAGGTGAACATAGGAGGCATTTTTTTCTGCTACGGTTCAATGTCCGGGTGAGCAGTAGCCATTTCGTGCCTAATAAAGATTATGAACATTCTGGCTTACCTTAAAGGCATGTTCTCCTTCATTTCCTCTTTTGAAGTGAAGTGGGGAACAGAAACACTTCTCAATAGCATCAAATGTACACCCCAGGAAGACAGGAAGTCATGAATAAATAAAATATTACAGACACTCTGATCAGCTTAGAAACACATTTTCAAATTGTTTCACAAATTAATTTAGTCTTTTATTCAGGGGGCAGTGACTGTGGCAGAAGTGGTTTTGAAAAAATATTTTACGTTTGATCGCTTTTTCGACTTAATAGAAATAATCAAGTTAAAGTTGGGTTTTCCTATATATTTTTTTTGAGATTACACTAGCATAATAAAAGAGGATTTAAAGGCATTTCACAGATCGGCGCCAGGGATGCAGAGTAAGTGATAGACGCTATTAAAGTCAAGTGCGTACTGTTAATATTACACATTGGGGTCATAATATAACATCCATGCTTTGTACTGCTCTGAAAATCAAAGATTTGTTGCATTCTGATGTTTTTCAAACTCTCCCCTAGGTCCCTAATGCTCCTCCAGCCTATGAGAAGATTTCTTCAGGACCGCTGCCGCCTCCGTATTCCCCCTAAGAGAGAAAGACTTCCGACATCCACAGCAAACCCGGAAAATGGACCAGACTCAGAACTTGATATGTCAGACGAAAGCATCATGTGTCACTGTCGGCGTGCTTCGCAGATTAATAGCATCAAAATATAAAGTAAATACCTTGTTTTTCTTGCTTTGTAAAAAATAAAATAAAAAATCTCACGAATAAAGATAAAACACATTTTCCAGGATGTTTCAATAAACCAAAAAAGGAAATGCAAACACACTTTTGGGACAGATGCATCGTTTATTTCCATGCAGTAATGTCCATAGCTGTTCAATGAAAATGTACCTAGTAAATACCTTTTTTTTTTTTCATCTATATGGTAAAAATAAATAAATGTGATTCCAAAACAGTTAAACGGACAAAAAACGCGTTGTAAAAATTCCATCTATTAGTTTATATTTCTACAAAAAAGTGTTGTTTTTAAATTTACTATTTGGGGGAGAAAAAAAAAAAAACAGGACATGACAGACATAAAAGAATGTAGGCAGTTGTACTTAGTATGAGATAAAGCAACAACAGTAAACCAGTACGAGTTGAACAGTTATCTAAAAAGCTGAACTTATCCCAACTATTCCCCCACCTCACTGATTTGTTAAAACTGGCCAAGAGGTACAGCGCTGCAACATTCATGTCTCAGTTTGAACTCCAGAAACCCGACGCAGCCCAAAGTCTTAGTGTGTTTTCAGCAGGCTTCGTATGAAATATCATAGAAAAATCAGGCTGCAAAATCTACTTGGTGCTAAATGTGGATCCAAAGTACGGCCCGGAGCGGCCGTTAGTACAGGCAACGAGTCTTTTTTTTTTTCTTCGCTGCTTTAATTCGCGTCGCCGTGACGAGGCTGTGAAGTGGAATCGCGTGTTTGTAGTAAACCGCTGGAGCCGTTGGGAGGAACCACCAGAGCGTCCCGGGGTTTGGGGCACGCGGTCGTCCCTGGTTGGTCCACCTGGCACCGGACAGCGCTCAGCACGGCGCCGTCGGTGCTGATGAGCAGCTTGGATGGGGAATTGGCATTCAGACCAGAGGCCGACGTCTGCACAGGGTTTGCTCTAAGTGCTTGGTTGGTCGATAAAACAGGCGGACTGACGGTGCTTTTAGTCACCGGCGACGCGACAGGCGGAGTAATTAGCGCGGTGCTAGCTGGTGGAGCCGCTTCGAAGGTGCTGATGGTGGTGCTCCCGATCGGCGGAACGGTGGCGACGGGCAGTGCTTGGCTCCTGGCCGCTGGACTCAAGATCGGCGGGACGGCCACCGTCGGCAGCTCTTGTGTCCGGGCGCCAGAGAGCACGGGATGAACAAACGGCCCCGTTGTCCTGGTCGGCACCTTCCCTGGTCCTGCCTGCACTGAGTCCCCACGCAAAGCCGCTGTGTTTGTTATCGGGGAAGCGGCGGAGACGGCTGCAGGAGCCGGCGTGACGGGGCTGTGAAAGGCACCGGCTGATGAGCTGAGCAAGACGGGCAGGGCGGACAGAGCTTCTGGCAACCTGGGCGAGGAGGTGGAGACTGCAGACGTTACGGCGGAGGAATAAATAGTTTTTGTCCCTGTACCACCGGTGACCCTGACTGTAGGAAGTGCTGAACCGAGGGAAGGAGTTGTAGTTTTAACCGGCGAAGGCAAGACGGGTACGCTGCCTAAGCGTGGCGGCGAGGAGATCAGAGCGGACGCACATACCGAAGGGAGCACAAAGTTACATCCGTGGGCGGGCGGGAGCCTGGGCAGAGCCGACACCACGTTGGTCTTACTGGGAATGAGTGCGGAGCCCGCGCCGGGCGCTCCTGTAAGTCTGAACGGAGCGACGTGAGGAGTGCTTGGCAGCAACGGCTGACCGAGCGCAGGCGTGCACGCTACAAACGGGGAGCTTACGGCGGGCATGCCGGGCAGCCTGGCTGCAGACTGGGATAAACCAGGCGCCTGAGGAGTTATGGTGGCGGCGGGGCTCGTCCCTTTAGGGGGTAAAACTGCCTCAGCGCTGGTGGCAGGCACTTGTGGAGCAGGATTAGAGATGATGAGGACATGGCTGCCGGGAGCCAAACCCTGGGGCGGGACTACAAAACATGCGTTATTAAGGACGATTTGGGTTCCAGCTGTAAGGTGCGTGGAAGTGTTGATGATTATCCTTTGTGTAACCGGGCCGGTCGCGCAGGTCGAGGTCGCCGAGTGGGCGGTGGGTGCAGAGGTTGTATTACAGGTGGCCGCGCCAGACTCGCCCGTGGCGCTTTTGCCGTGCAAAGGCTTCTGGTCAAGAAAGGCTGCGCGCGTTTGGGCTGTGCACGCCCCCGTCCTCGTGGTTACCTGAGCCGCAGAGCTGCTGGACAGCGCAGCTGCAGGGACACGGCGTTCTTTGCCGTTTACGTTCTCTGCGAGCAGAGTGGCGGCGGTGTGGGCGGCAGGGCGGCTCGTCTGCGAGATCACGGAGGTGGAAGGAGCGGCCTGGGTCGGCGAAAGAGCCGGGAGAGACGTGCGAGCGTCGAGCTGGGGGGAACAACTCGTGACGGTAAATAAGTTTGTTAGCGGGGCCGGTCCGGCAGAGGCGGCGTCTGTGGGAGCGCCTGACGGAGGCAGGGGCGAGGCCTTGGAGGGGGAGTGAGACGGAGCGACGACGGTCTGCCCCATTGTTGGTGACTTTCCCAACAACGGGAGTGCAACACCTGGTGAGGACAAAAGGTAAATGTTAGAAAAAGGTTAATAGGAGTTTATTTGTCCTTATTTCCTAGTGGGGGTTAATTAGGTAAACACTGAAAGGGTAAATCTTCTGCTAAGATTTTAAAGTTTGAACATTCTCACATGTTGGATCTACAAAACACGTCAACATAATTGCACAACTAAAAATGCTTCAAGTGGTTTCTCAATCAGCTAAAACTTCAATTAGACTCTTGCTTAAAACACCTGAAAATGGGTTCTACTTCTATTACTGCAGGTACCTTTATACAATTTGACAGGAGCCCGATTAAAATAAGCTGACAACAAACATGACAAACAAACATGTCAGAGTCGTTTACTGTGAAGGAGAGAATAGTCTATCCGCATTTTATTTCAACAGTGAAGCAAAACCTTCTGTGCAACTAAGGAGCCATATTTAGTAAAACTTGGGTTAAATCTGGAAGATCGGCTAAAATTTTTATGCAGAGCTTTTTGAGAGCAACTTGACCGCACAACCTAATCCTAATCTTGATTTAAAAAAAAAATCACAAAATGATAGAAGATTGAAAAACTGATAAAAATAGTACTGATAATTCTGTGCTAGTGTTTCCAGCTGGTTTAACGTCTATGACAAAAAGGTAAGTAATGTTAGTAATGTTTCATTTGAATCAGTCAAAATACTTTTTTATTTTTCCTTATTCTCCTTCATGAAGTCGATGCAGTACTGTGTAAAAATCCTAAAAAGTAAAATCAATTTAGTTATTTATCCCAGGGAGAGAAATTTAAAAGAAAGAAATAGCCAACAAAGTAATTTGAAAGTTCAAAGGAGCAGTTTTAAACTTTATCTTGTTTGTTTTTTTCGGTTGGTTTGCAGGTCTAGGAAACCATGCGAGTCCAGAGCATTTATCATTTTAAACATCCCGAGACCCGCTGAAAACATTCAGATATACCAGACTGGACTGTAAATGTTCAAAGCAAAGCTTTAAAAAAGAAAAATTCAGGAGACATTGCCACAGTAACATTTACTTGTAGCAATGAAAATTTAAGGAACATTTTTTCAGACCTTTAGAGATTACAGTAATGCTGTATATCACGTGTCAAACTGAAGGCCTGCGGGCCGAATCCGGCCCATCAAGACAATTTATCCGGCCCTCAGGAGCCAAAAAAGACATATGTCATAAAGTAGAGGTATATATCCTTTTAATTTGCATAAAGTGGCTAAAACTGTGTCGAATGTTTTTTTTTTTTTTTAACCTATGTAAATGTGTTGTTTTCCCACAACACATTAAAACAACCCAGAAATGTCCAAATAGAGAAAAAAAAAGTGATGCAGAATGATGAGATTTTAAAGTGCAACTCACCCAAATATCAACTACAGCAGATAAGCTATATAAACTGGGCCTAAGGGTGCTACTTTTATGTTACTATGCATTTACTATATGAACTGAAGTGAAATTATGAAATCAAAAATATCATCTACATACGAGCAACCGTCCCTTTTAATGACTTTGTGATGCCAAAGTGGCCCAACATAGAAATGAGTTTGACACCCCTGCTGTATATCCTGCAGATTAGGATGAAACTTGACATAATCACAGCTTTACAGCCTGGGCCGCCTGAATTAATGCATGAACTTGTTTTTCTTCTTTCAAGTCAACTTTCAAACATCTTATGGCATAAAAAAAACAAAACAAAAAAAAAAGGTACGTTACTAAAACTGCATTAGCAGCATTATTAAAAAAACATTAAGCAAACCTACCTGCTTGGAGGGGACAGCCGCTGGCCAACGGCTCTGAGCTCACACAGGCGACAGGTTTGGCTGCACTTGTCCCCATTTTCACAGCCGGACCTGATAACGGCGCGACCAGCGCTTGTCCACCTCCAGCCCCCGTCATCTGCTTCGGACTGGCTCCCATGAAGGCGCCGGCCGCCGTCGCTGCCGGCTGGCCGACGGCGACGACTCCTGAACCAGAGGAGGGCGTCTCCTTTGACGCGGGATGGTTTGAAGATGAAGTGACTAGGATGTATTTAGTGAACTGGGACATCTCCTCTGTACTGCTCCGTTTTACTCCAGTCCTGCCGGCGGGTTCGTTTGAAACACCGGAACTGCTCGGGGAAGGGGCGACCGCCGGGTTCTTCGACGCTGAAGGCGGGAAAGGAGAACTGCAAGCGGGTGAGTTGACCGGCGGGGAAATCTTGGTTACGGCAGTGGAAACGCCGGAGAATCGGCTCAAAGCAGCGGCGGCGCCCGTCTTGCCTGCGAGCCCTCTTGTCTGACTGCTACTCGTGACTGAGGGTGCAGGGCCGGGGGCGGGCAACGCTAGGGATGTCTGAGCGGCAACAGAAGCGGTGGGAGGCGACGTCTTGGATACCAGGAAGGCTTTTAACTGAGGCGATATCGTGATGACAGGACTTGTAGGGAAAGAGCCCAGCGAGTTCTGCTCTGAAGACGTCTGGACTTTGACGATGCCCGTGTTGCCCCCCCTGGTCGTCACCAGGATGGACTGGGAGTCGCGGATGCACACGGTCTTCAGCTCCTGCTTGGGCTCCGTGAGCCTGTCGGCCTCGGCGGACGGGCCGGGCGGGCCGCCTTTCACAGTGCTGGCTTTGACGGTGCAAACCTGTGGCCCCTTGAGTCTGACGGGGTTGGGGGCCCCCGGCTGCAGCGTAGGGGGACCGGCGGGAGCAGGATTCCCCGGCCTCCTTGCTTCTGCGAGCGGGGCTACTTGCTGAACAGGGATCCTGCCGTCGGGAATGCTGAACCCAGGCACGTCGGTCGACATACAAACAGGAGCGGCCGCCTTGGAGGCTGCGCCCTGAAGGACATTGGGATGCTGGGGGCTTCCGGGGGCCGCCTTCGCCTCGTGTTTTTGAATAAGATGGGTGGAAGGCAGAAACAATACCTGCTGCATAACCTTTTCTACAGTAGTCTTGTCCACAACAGAGTGAGCGGGGATCCTGACTTGGCTGCTGCCGTCTGTTTTGACGAGGTGACCCACCCCCCCAGACACCTTACACACCACCTGGACGGGACTTTGCGGCTCAGTTTGGGACGGCGTGCCCTGTGGTGCTTTGGGAAGCGCGTCTGTCTGTAGTGGTGCTTTGGCCGTCGCCTGTCGGGACACCTGGTTGCCACCAGATGGGAAACTTTGTGCTTTTGGATCAGTCACTGCGGAGTTGGGCAGAGAAACCGCAGTGGACGCAGCCGGGAAATGTGTCGGTCGTCTCATCAAGGTCACTTTGTTGCCCACGCTTTTAGCCAGCAGGGTGGGGATGGGCGTGTAGCCCGGGGGCAGTTTACACGTCGGGTTCAGGACGGGGGACGCCGAGGAGTGCGGCGGGACTCCGGCTGCCCACGACGGATCTCCTGACGGACTTTGCGGGACGGGTCCAGGCGTCGCTTCTCTTCTCCAGTCTGCAGAAGCAACAGGGTGGAAAACGCCGTGAGCTCCTGGCAACAGAGTGAAACCTCTCTCCGTGCCGTCTGCAGGAGCGCCGGTCACCGCTTTGTCTGCAGCAGACTCTCTGTTGCTCGCTAAGAACACAACAGAGATTCTATATTAGAGATACCCAGATAGGCTAAGCTTTGTTGCTTCGGCATGTTTATATCCATTTGTGTGAATGCGTGTCATAGGGCTGCTATTGGATAATTCAATTAGGGCTGGACGATATAGAAAAAAAGCTTATCGATAAAAAAAAATGCATATTGATCGATATCAATAATTATTGAAAATATTGAAGCCAATATTTTATGTACAGCTCGGCCTGGACATTTTATGATATTGCTAAATGATTTAATTTTAATAAAGAACACAAAAACAGAATTCCAATTAAATCTTTATTTAACCAACATTAACCATAACAGATTTTTTTTAAAGAAAAATAACTTAAGAGACCTGATTATGTTATTAAATATTGACAAAGAATAAACTAAAGTGACCAGTAAAATGACCAAAATAAATATACCAAATAAATAAATAAAATGGCCTATTTTGGTGGGGAATAGTACACTAGTTACTTCTCAGGTTTCATAATTGAGAGGCTGATGCAGGGCTGAGGTTGTGGCGTGTAAGGACACAGACTGCAGCTCATTTTGCACGGATTCCTTTCACTAGTTGCACAATTTAGGGAGCGCTGTTAGAGAAAAACTTGCGTCCCGGAACTTTATATCGCGGATCAAGAGTGCCGAGTAATTGTTTGAAGCCAGGTTTTTCAACTGCAGACAACAGCAGCATGTCCATCACTATGAAGCATGTTACTGCATGCCTGATGTTCTTACGCCGCTTGGACGCTTTGTCAAATTCAATAACAATAAATATCGATCGATAGACGTATGGTTCAACATAAATAACAGGGATCAATAAAAAGTTCAATAAAAGAACAGTGCATGCCAGCCTATCATGTAGGTTAATACTACAGTCATTGCATCCATTTCTTTAACAATAGGTCATTAACCAATAGCATTAAATAGCCAGGGCTGCACTTAAAATGTATATTTTGATTTTTTTTTTGATAATTATCGATATTGATCAATATGATTTCTATTTTATCAATATGCCTTTTTTCTATATCATCCAGTACTAGCGTGTCATATATTACCGTATTTTCCGGACTATAAGTCGCTCCGGAGTACAAGTACAAGGCATTTTTGGGGGAAATTTATTTGATAATATACAACATCAAGAACAGACATGTCATCTTGAAAGGCAATTTTAAATAAAAATAGAACGGAGACAACAACAGGCTGAATAATTGTACCGTTAGCTTACGCTACATGACACAACTGAGAACGTGCCTGGTATGTTAACCTAACATATTAAAAGCTTATTCAGATAACTATAGCATAAATAACATGCGAAGAAGTCAACCAAAGCGCCCGTGTCACTCCAAATAACTAAAATCCAGTGAAATCTTCATCCTCGGTGTCACTTTCAAATAACTCCGTTAACTCCGGACGTAGAAAATAGTCATTCTACGTCATTCACTTCCGCTTCTACGTCGCTTACGTCTGATTCAACACAGGCCTAGAGCGCCCTCTTGTGGTTTGGTGTGAAAATAACAGGTGTAATGATATACCGGTAAAAATGTGTAATAATTTCACACATAAGTCGCTCCAGAGTATAAGTCGCACCCCCGGCCAAACTATGAAAAAACTGCGACTTATAGTCCGGAAAATACGGTACATATATTCATGTTGCCAATAGCGTCACATGAATCCCTTTTGCATGCAGTGATCGGTCACTGTTTCCTAGGCTGCAAATGATTCCTCAATTTAGAATCCTTAACGCGGCCTCCTGCGGTAACACCTTGTTAAATGCTCAGTAGCGTTACCTTAAACTGAAAAACGTAGAAACAGCCAACATTTTATTTGAGATAATTTAATATTACGTCAAGAAAAATCCACATTTTGACAAAATGCTATGGTGTTGCACGCATTTGCGCCACCAAGGAAACCAAAAACAAATTTAACTTAAGTGCTGTTGTAATTCATACTTTTTAAGCTGATTATATGGTTGAAAACTATTTAAATGAGTTATCAATTACGTCTTGCTTCCCAGAGGTATAATAAACCTGACATGACATGCAGGCCAATTTCTCTCAGTCCCTCTTTAAGATGGAGAACACTTTGTTTTGCTTTCATTTTCATTTCATAGTATCGCACACAAACAACCTGGGACTTTTATTTCAAGTAGACTCGAGTGTCACCCATTCATTAAAACTTAGTTGAATAAAATGGCAGCGCCATCTTGGCAGCAAGGCCTCAGAAAATTGTCTATGTGATGGACGGTTGTATTGGAACTGAATTTTCGACTGCATTGCAAATTGTAGTTGACAATAAAAATTGATTGATTGATTGATAAAAGCAGGATTTATGAAAAAATATATATATATTTTCTTCCACACAAAAAAAAATTAATAAAAATGAATTAAATGGTATGCTTTTGTTTGTCTCTCTAATTTGTTTCTAACTACTTTGTTTCAATAAAGTGTTGCATGCTTAGATTTTATTGTTAAACCGGTAAAAATATACATAAGTTTTTTGTTTTTTTTGTGCTAATCACATTTCTGTGGCCCCAAAAAATACTTTAAAATTACCAATTTTAATCTGGCTGGCAAGTTTTGGCAACACTGGTCGTGAGAGAATGTGCAAAGTTGATTTCATGCGAAACATTACATTTTTGCCCACAACAAAAGCAGACGAATGGGTTTTCTTGCAGGTTTCCTGAGATGATGCTGCATTGATAACATGTGAATACCTGTTTGCTTTTAGTTTTTATTTTCCCATGTTCTATTTTGTTTCTGAATTTTATTCCTGCTTGCTTTTATTCCGTTTTATTTTCCTATATTTTAATCATGTGAAGCACTTTGCATTGTCTCTGTACTGAAATGTGCTATATAAATAAATTTGCCTTTGAATCTGTTAACCGTTTTTCCTCGTGACATCTTTGATAAGGGTGTCAATAATAAGTATGGAGGGTGTTCTGATAAATGCCATTTTCGCTTTTAATGGTTTACCTCCACTCCAAAGGCCTCTGGGAACAACGTGCTCCTGGTCCTCTTCTTCCAGATCTGCACGGTGAATTTTCTCCATGTCTGTTTCCTCGTAATCATCCTCGTCGTCATCTGATGATGAGGAGGAGGAGGACGACGAGGAAGACAGACACTCCTCACGCACAAAGTTGTTGTACTCTGGGTGCTTCTTAAAATCGTCGCATTCCTTCTTTAAGCGAAGCCTGTGTGGGCAACATAAAAACAAAAAAAAAAGCAGGATTTACTCTATCTTCTGTTTAAAGGGCTGGGGTACAACAATGAAAGATAGCAGCGTTATTAGCGGTTCCCTGAAACCTTTGTGGAGATCCCTGACCTGTTTCTTTGGTAGGCCTTGACAAGTTTGGGTTCCCAGGGTAAAAGTTCGTTCAGGAGTCTGATGAGAGTGCTGTGGAGCTCTTTCACGGCTTCTTTCTTGTAGTACCATCGGCCCTGTTGGGTCACACATGAACAGAGGAGCACTTTGAATGTGGGGGATGAGGGGGGGGGCGTTTTTGACAGAACAGCGATAACCTCCTACCAGTCTCTTTTTCATGCTCTCCAGTTCGTCGAGCTCGTCCTCCGTCTTACTGATCAGCTCTCGCAGTTCATCTAGATTGCTGCACACCAACTACAGAGGACCAAAAAAACAAACAAAAAAGCATTTTTTTTTATATATTTCTTTAAATGCTACTCAATTGGGTTTGAGCGACTGTAAAAAGTATAATTTAATTTACAAAACATGCAGTCATAGAAATATTTACTGAGGTTTAGTAAATCTAACGTGTTTTCCTACAATAAATTAAGCTGCGTTTCTAAACCGTCACCGCACCCTTTAAACATTTTCACATTTTTCCATGCCACAACAACAAAATATAATGATGTGATGTGACAGGCCAACAAAAAGTAGCGTAGTACTGTGAAGTGGAAGAAAAAAATGTTTTTTTTTTAATAGAAATTGGAGATGCATTTATGCTGCTTTAATCTATTAGCTCTTTCCATCCATCCATCCATCCATCCATCCATCCATCCATCGTCTTCTCTTGATCTAGCTCCAGGAGAGAAACCCAGACATCCCTCTTCCAGGCAACATCCTCCAGCTGATTTTGGGGGATCCCAAAGACTTCCGAGGCTAAATTTAGAGACTTGTGACTTGGACTTGAGCACTAATGACTCGAACTTGGACTTGGACTCCTACATTCAGATCATTCTGAAATTGAGTCTTTTTCTCATTCTGAAATTGAGAAAAAGACTCAACTTTTTTTATCATTAGGCTATAATTTTAATATGTCATTAGAATATTATTTGGTGTATGATTTTAATATCTAAATTATTAGTGCAATGTGGTGCAGTGTGGATTTTTTTTTTTTAGTTTAAAAACATGTAGGCTATGCTTACTTTAGTGTGGAACTTGGACTCGACTTGATCAATAGTGACTTGACTCGGACTCGACTCAGATTTTTTTTTAATGACTTGGACTTGAACACTGGAGACTCGAACCTGGACTCGGACTCGAGACATATTGACTTGACTACAACACTGCTGTCCACTGCGTATATCCACGCGAGCTAACCAACCCTGAAAACGAGAGACATGAATCTCAGCCAATGGGTGTGCCAAGCTGGCGGCGATATACCACAAAAGACTTGAAGCTGTAGTCGCGACTGTATTTTAGATGAAACGTGACGAATTGCGAAACAAATACAAGCAGAACTACTGCAAATATCGACGGAGACGCTACTAAAAACTTCCAATTTAAAAAAAGAGAACAAGATGTTAGACGACATAAAGAGCATTGAAGAGCTCAACAGAAACTAAACCACGACGTAACCGTTTTAAGTTGTAGATCTGGGTGATTGTGAGCAGACGTGTGTAAAAATAATACTACCTTGAATGAAACCGCGGGAGGCGATTCTTCTTTAATCTTTTTCAGGGAATCTGGGTTTTTTCCTATGAAGAAAAGGCAGCAGTGACTGAATCATTATGGAATAGACAAGAACAAACATAAGCTGCACAGCATCAACCAGAACAAAGAACGTCCCTCACCGGTTTTATCCTTCTTCTTCTTCTCCCTCCTCTTGATTGTTGTGGCGACTTTAGGAGCCACGGCCCCGGCGGCCTCGGCAGGAGGCGGACTCCAGCCGTCCGCGGGCTGCGGCCGCTTCTCCTCTCTCTCCTCCCCCGGCGGCTGATCCCTCGCTCGCTTTTTCTTCCGCTTCTTTCTCTTAGTCCAGATCTTGTCGTCCGCCCTCTCCTCGCTCGGCTGTCGGCCGGCCTCGGGGGACAAGCGAGCCGACTTGGCGTCACGGATGTCGGCTTTGAGGCGATCCGAACGGGGAGGCGTTTGAGGCCCGCAGGCGCGACTCGCCTCCTCCGGTGTGACGGCGGACGGGGCGGACCGGCCCGTGTAGCTGTGCTCTGCTACGTTCAGACCCGCCGCTTCTGCCTTGATGGCGCGCTCTGAATCAAAGGAGAAGACCCGCTCCTGCTTAGACGACCGTGCCACACCTGAAGCCTCCGCCTTCAAACTCCCGGATGACGAGTTTGTCTGTTTTTTTACGTCTGATTTAGAGTCTTCACAGGAGTCGCCGTCGGAGGATTCAGACTGAGAAACATCCATCGCCGACAGTGATTGAACTCCTTTACCTTCCTCCCTATCCCCGTTCTCCTTTTTAAAAACGCGCGCCCCCACGGATGTGCTCCCAAAATCCTCCCCCGTATCCATCCGGGCGCCGTCGCGGCCGTCGTCTGGGTCCGCCTCGCTCTTGGCTTCGGCCGACGCCTCCCCGTCTGTCGCCGGTTTCACGTCCACTCTCCTCACCAGCAGCGACGGGAAAGGAAACGCGGGCGGGGCGCCGGGGCTCTGGCGGTAGATCCTCAGGTCGGCGCCGCAGAAATGTGGGAAATGTATGTAGGCGTTCTCCTTGCTGTCGTAGCCCAGGATGGACTCCCTGCATTCGTGGATGGGCTGGGCCAGCACGGCGTCCTGCACGTCCTTCTGCGTCTCGTACACGTGGTCGCACAGCCCCTTGAGGAGCCACACCCGCTGGTGGAAGGGCAGCAGGTGGAAGGGCGTCTCCTCCAGCGGACTGGCCTCTCCCAGGACGCCGAAGAACTGGTGGCAGAGGCCCAGCTGCTCGGCGTGCCGCGGCTGATTGTGGGAGGCGCCGACGGCCCGGTACCAGCCGGCGACGCGCTGCCTCAGCTCCGACTCCCAGCGGCGGTACGGCAGCGCCGGCCGCCGCTGCAGGGTGGCCCTCCTCTGCGGCGGCGACAGCAGGGTGGACATGACCTTGGAGAGGAGCGGGCTGCAGCGCGGCATCAGCAGGCACCGCTCCAGCTCGAAGAACACGATCTCGGGGAGGTTGAGGGCCGTCTGGGCGAGGCAGAGGAAGTGCCCGATGGCAGGGAGCTCCCACAGCGTGCCCACCGTGTGGGGGGCAGCCTGGGACAGCAGGTTCTGCTCCCACTCCTCCACCTCCTTGGCTGACATCTCTTCGGCTTCTTTCTTCTCGAGCTCGCGTTGCCTGGAAAAATATAAATAAAATTAAAAAGATGAAGCGGACAGAAGCAGTCTATTATCTGGTTCACTGTTGCACCAAATGTGTTCATGTTTTCAACTTTTTCACACTTTGTCAAACTGCGACAACAGACTTCTGCAAATTCAGTTTTTTTTATGTGACAAACTAACACAAAGTATGGCAGTGGGTCATATAGAAGGAAATAATACATGGTTATCGATCTTTTATAAACTCAAATCAGAACGAAAAATAAGTGTTCAGCCCAAGTGATTCTGATAAATCTAACAGCTTTTGGGCCTTAATGAGTAAATACAGTTTACTAGGGCTGGGCGATAAATCGATTTAATTGATTAATTCAAGTTTACATTTTTTTTAAGAATACATTTTTGGAAAATCGGGATTTTATTTTTCCAAATTAATCATTGGGCTTCCGTGAAGAGATCAGCACACAGTGCTGAATATATGTTTAGGAAAATATATTGTCAAAATAGTGTAAAAGGAAAACCTTTTTTTTTTTTTACCGTAATGCGAGGCATTTTAATTTACTCATTTACTTATTTTTTAAAAAATAATTTTTAAAAAAGTTTGAAGTTACACAAGTGATGTGAAGCCTGCTCTTAAAAGCAAGTTTTTAAATTAATTTTTATGAAAAGAAAAGGAGGAAAAAAGAAAATCGATTAATCGGATATGGTAAAGTAAAATCGGAGATTTTATTTTTAAGCCATATCGCCCAGCCCTACAGTTTACCTGTGTTTCATTTAATCTCAGTAGTAGTTACCACCCCCACCCCCCTTTTTTTTTTAAACCAATGTCTGTAATATAGCAAACTTGTACACTGTATTTATCAACATGAATTGAAGAGTTTTTAAATGTTTCATTGCTTAATATATTTGTATTGTGGCACGGTAATCTTCCTATTCTTTTTTTTTTTTTTTTTTATAAAAAAGGTAGACAATTTAAATATCTGTTCGTCTGGTGCATTTGAGGCAATATTACTTAATGTACACTGTCCCTGTCAAATCAATGAATAAAAACACAGCTGATCCATAAAGGCCTAAAAGATTTTGTCAGAGAACATTAGTGCACAGAAACTATAATGTACAACAAAGAACACATGAGACAAGTCAGGGATAGCCTTGCGGGGAAGTTTAAAGCAGTGTTGGGTTTAACAACGACATCCAGCTTAAAACCTCTTGTGGAGTCCAACATCCACAGATAGTGGCAGACTGGGGCATAACTGCAAACAAAAAACATGGCCCTTCACTAAAGCTCGCAAGCCAGTAGAGCGTTAATCATAGAGGTAGCTGAGAGGCCTGTGGTAACTCTGGAGGAGCTGCAGAGATCCTCGGCTCAGGTGGGGCCATGTGTCGAAAGGGAAGAGAACTTGTCAGGAGATGGAAAACAATTCAAACTCGGACCGAGGTTCGCTTACCTTCTGGACAAGGACCCTAAACGTGCACCAAGAGCGAAGATGGAATGACACGAACGTGTGTTAGAAAGATCAATTAACAATCTGTGGCGAGAGCTAAATACAGGCTGTTCACAGATGACCTCGATTGAATCTGACTGAGCTTGAGCCATTTTGCAAGAAGAATGTGAAGACATCGGTTCGTAGTTGTGCAAGTCCGGCGGGGGGGCGTATCCAAGACGACGGCGGGGAAAGCTGGTTCTACTGAACACGTAAAACCTTTCACATATTTATCTGCAAATAAACCTCGGCAAACAACGTGTCCTCTTTATTCTACTTTAGAGTAAAGCCCTAATCCCTGTTGGACAATCTAATAAATAAAAAAAAACATTGAAGTAGGGCTGGACAATATTAAAAAAAAGTATATCGATAAAATAGAAATCATATTGATCAATATAGATAATCATCAACAAATTCAAAACATATATTTTAAGTGCAGCCCTGGACATTTTATGCTGTTGCTTAGCGACCTATTTGTATAAAGAACAGACAAGCACTGAATTAAAACATTTTATTCAACCAACTTTTTACCAAAACTGCACGTTTTTAAAAGAAGAAAAAAAGAACATGTGCTCTCTGAACTCTTTGAAGGGGGCGGAGCTTGGTTCCTGGGTCTGCATTTGTGATTGGTTGGGAGGATGTAATAACTGTAATATTAACCTACATGATAGGCTGGAATCCAAAAGGAAGGAAAACTGTTCTATTGAACTTTTTATTGACCCTTTTTTTTCCTATCATCGATATATATAGATATATAGATATATAGATAGATAGATAGATAGATAGATAGATATTGAATTATCGTCCAGCCCTATATCGAACTTTACGACTTTAACCTGATTAAATGCGAAAAAACCCACTCACCTCTTCTCCTCCTTGACCCTCTGCTGTTCTTCCTGACGTAGCGTCCGTACCATGACAGACTCGTGGCCCGCGCCGCTAACGGTGGCGAGATAGCGGGATGCCTGCCTCCTCCGAGTGGAGGTCCCCCCGGAGCCCCGCTCCTCCTCTGCCCCGAAACGGCCTTTAGAGGTCACTGCCAGGGACGTCTTCTCTCGCAGCACCCTATAGAGCGGCACGTCGAGAGACAACGTTCGTATATAGACATTCACAAATATGCGAGACGAGGTGAAATTAAATGAAATGCCATGTTCCATTCACACACATTCGCAACACCTTTTGTGTATTTGAATTTAACATTAACTCGAATGAATCCTTCCAAACTTATTCCACCTAAAACAAAGCGAGAAACAACAGATTTGGACGTCTGTCTATTAAGCGGCTTATTTGGGTTTCTTACCTTGACAGCAACGTAAGCTTCTGCTCCAGCATGATTTCCAGCTTTTGACCCTGCTTGGAGACCCAGTGGTCCACCCCATAGTACCGGTAACAGTTCTCCAACATCAGCCTGAAGTCTGCCACAAACTCGGTTATGCTCTCGTATTGCTGGCTGACAAACTTCTCCTCGATGCGACGCAGGCACATCGACTGCCGGAGCAGAGAATGAACCTGGCCCCGGGCCCCCTCCGTGCCGTGCTGCGCGTCGCGGTGGCCGATGGGCTGCAGAAACGTGCCGGTGATCCCCTTGTGCTTGTCCGACAGAAAGCCGGTGAATATCTTGTAGGCTTGCTGGACCTCGTAGCTCATGTCATCCTCCACGCTACCGCTGGGCGTAGACGGGCCGTCTCTGCCAGGGCTGCGTAACGGCACCACGGCCTCGGGCTCCCAGGTGCCGTTGCTGTGTCTTCCCTCGGCTCGGACCGGCTCTCCGGAGACGCCGCTGATCCGTTTGGTTTCTGACGGCGTGCGAGCCGCGGGCTCCCGTGTCGGCGAGTTCTGCTCCGTCGACGCCAGATCCGGGCTGCGGAGCACCCGCTTGCCGCAAGCCGCTGTGATTTGGTCTGACGCGTCCTTCTGATCCATGGCACAGCCACCTGGGGAGGCTAACACATGTCACCAATGGGAAATTTTAATTTGCAAAATAAATAAACTGAAGCTAGATCTGGGCAACACAAAAAGTACGAGTGCGACTCAGTAGCCCAGGATAGACAAGTTATTGTATTTAAGTAATCCGATACAAAAAAAAGGGAAACACATTTTATAGACTAGCACACATAATTATGTATTTCAAGCATTTATTTATTTTCATTTTGATAACTAAGCTTAAGGCTTTTGGAGGGGGGGTTAGAAACACAAGATTCAATTTCTCAGAAAACAAGATTATTGTTCTTTGTTTTGTTTTTCATTAGCTACTAATCAAAATCAATCTTCTATTAATAATAACATACGATCAGTATGAGGTATACATTTTTACCGCACTAATTTTCAATAATCAGTGCTGATCAGTGAGAATGCTGAGTCAGCATTCTCACTTATAGTTTTCCTTTATTACTGTTATTCCGTTACATTTCTCAGCATCTAACTACTTCTGCATACCTCAACCCATTTCAACAAATTTTTTTCAACAATCTCGTTCACGACATTGCTGCTAGGACTTGTGGTAATGCTAACTTTTTTTTTTAATATTTAACTTTTTTGTGAGTTTTTTTTTTGCCCTCATTGAAATGAATGGAAAAAAATCCTTCAAATTCTTTGTGCCTTTTTTCACAGCTTACTGCTTCAGCCTACATTCAGCCATAAATGTTCCCACGTCCTACAGCCATCTCCAACTAGTTCAGCTTCTCCAGAAACTTTTGGGGCTTTTCCCTCGTGTTGTTCTGCTTCTAATCCCTCAGCTGTTGTCCTTCCTCGTTCTTCTTTAATATCAATGTGTTATTCAGCTACTTTTCCCTCTTCTTCAGGGATCTTCTGCTCAAATCATTCTGCAGAACAGCATTCTCACTGCTGCAATGTATTGCTCTGCACTTGCATGAACCAAGCGTTTATATAACCGGACGTTAACTAAACGAAAGCACTTAGATTGCTGCTAGTTAACAGTGAGAGTCCCTGTCATGCAAGGGGGAGTAGGGAGGAGGGAGGTGTGGGGGCACATGATTCCTGCACCTCTTCAAACTTTTCTTTCCCCAGTTTTCACAGCCAGTTAGCTTAAAGTTAGCAGCAGCGAGTTAGCCGGTTAAACAAAGCCGGCGTATAAGTTAAGAAACAAAATCTACCTCACCACTATCTCGCATGTGTTCACAGGCAAAACAAAGTTAGCAGAGGGAACGCTCGGCGCCCACGTCAACATACCTTGACGTTATTAGTGCGGCTTCTCTCACGCGCACCAGCCCCGACAGCGAGCTTAGCAGCCGCCTGCTAGCTAGCTAGCTAGCTAGGTAGGTTAGCGGGCTATTGTCTGTCACTTGAGGCCTGCAATTGCTCCGCTCGCCATCCATGGCAAATGTTTTTCAAAGCACATTAAGGTCCGGCGGGCAGCAGAGAGTTACGCAGGCTTCTCGGTGTCGTCATCGCACGGAATGATGTCAGCGGCAGCAGCGGTGGGGGGGGGGGGGGAGGACGGTTACTGGGGAAGCTTTAGCCCGGAGTAACAGCGGCTGGTTGTCCGAGAGCGCATAACTGTTAATTTCCACCACCTGACTGCAGGGTGTCAAGTTCACGCGTTGCTTCGCCTAACCTCGGCGTTCACCTCCCCTCCCAGGTGCGGCTTTGCAAAGCGCCGGGCGTCGCGCCTCGGAAGTCCTGCCGCCGACTCGGTGGGAGTCGTGGAGAAGAATCAACCCGGAGCCTAGTAGCGAGGATGCTTTACGTCCACCCGATGCAAATGTGTGCACTCTGACGTCACGCGCTCGTTCCCGCGTCACACCCGTTTGTTTTCATTCTGGTGCCGCTTGTGTTTTCACACGTTTGCTAATATATTAGCTGCTAAATTAGTCGCTTACGACCTTGTGTTCGACTGTTACTTATTTGCATTTGCCTTTTGTAGCGTTTTTTTTTTATTTTTTTTTAGTTTGTTAAAAAAACAAACAAGCCAAAGATGCAGTTTTATTTAGCATGTCTGCTTGTAATTGCCACCAGAATAAAATAAATAAATAAATGAGTAAAAATGTCGATAAAATTAAACTTTTTTTCTTTAAAATATGGACTTTAATTTGAACATGATTCATTTATTCTGAAATGTAATTCTTCCATTAACCGCTAGATGTCGCCTTCTCATCACTTCAAGTTGTACAACGCAAATTGGGTAAAATTGACCCTTTGCGTTGCCTCTCAGGTTGTTTATTACGTCAACGTAAAACAACAACAACAACAATAACAACACGTTTTTGTCTCCGTTTCTAATAAGATAGTCTTGAACGCAAAATAAAGCACGAAGCAGCAACGAGAGAGTAAATGTGTGTTTGTGTGTTTATGTGTATGCATGATCATTTCACTCAACCAGAAAAAAAATCATGTTTAACGTCATTTAATGGGTTTGCACATTCTAACCTCACGTTCAACATTATCATAATCCGAGGAAACACTACAAAAAAGCATAAACCAGTATATACAAATAATGTGTGCTGTTTTTGCTTTGATATGTTATGTAAAAGCTTCTACCATTTAACTACCTTTGGCATAGGGGAAGTTTCTTAACAAATGAGCAAAAGTTATAGGTTTACGTGAGACATCCAGCTGGTCTTCAACTTGGACAACCGTTAATTAAGCAATTATGCCACCAGGGGCCCCTGTTTTACTGTGATTGTAGAATAGCTAAGAGGTTATGCCAGGAAAAAGATTTTCAGTCAGTTAGTCAAATGCAATGAGAAATCCAAACATTTTGTAAAATTATACAGATTGATATGTTTAAAACTGGAATGTTTTGAATGTTGTTTTTATAAGTTCTGGAAAATAATATAGAGTTCATAACTACATATATGGAGCATGGAGAAGACGAGTTTATTCTCTTGAGACCCTGTGCTGTTTCTTTTTTTAATGCCCAAAAGGAATTTCTGTCAGCCTATAAGTGCACATTGATTAATTGTCTTAAAAACTTGTTAAAATTGTAAATAAGTGCAATGATAAAAAAAGTGAGAAATATTCTTATTTTTACATCTCTAGTAGTAGTGCTCAATACAGAGGCTGTACATTTGCCCTGGTGTAGATGAGTCTGATCTACATCACGACTTCTAGATATTGGGGTTGTTCCCTCCCTGTGGCTCTTTTCAGAACTCAAAATAAATAACTAAATTGTTTAGTATTAGCATTTTTGATTAGCATATTCTTATTCCTGATAGTTCCACCAATGACAGTCATAGTTGCAAGTTTGCTAACTGTTTTGAGGGTCAGAAGTTGTCAAATTTGGGAACCAATTGTCAACACTACTATTAAACAGGACAACCAAATGATGATTACCGACTAAAAAACACAACATACCCCAAAGTTATGTTAGTGAGAAAAAGAAAAATTAAATTTACATGGATTTGAGACGAGAAAATATACCCTGTACACCAGTGGTGTCTAAACTATTTGCACCACATGCCAAAATTGGGAAGTTGAAAGTACTTAGCAGCCTTCTTTTCAGATTCAAAATGTGAAATAATTTTAACTGTGAAGTAAATTTTTTTTACCTGTTCAGCAACTAAATGCAATATTTTATTGGAACACGGTAGAAAAGAACAAATTATTATAGGTCCAAAAAAAGATCTCAGACATTTGCCTTGATAAAAGAAAGTCACACATACAATTTCCTAACTTTTGGGTTGAATATGTTCTATTTTCTTTGTCTCTAGACTATTCCCATCAACAAAAATTAGAACTGTCTTTACACATTTTTAATTATTGGATGTGCCTAAGTCTGTTTTTGAGTAGAAAGTTGCAGGATGTTTACATGCCTAGTCTCTGTGAAGTGAAAATGGAAATAAACAAACATGGCCAATAAAAGAAAAATACTCCCTCTTGTACCTAACAATTTCCATTGAGGGTTACATAGATTTTTCATTGAAAATCTCAGACAAAAAATTTACAAATAGTTTCTGTAAGCATCAGCTGCAGTTGCTGAAGACCAGGGGCCACGTAAAAAAAATTCCAAGGGCCACACATGTCCCCTGGACCACACTTTGGACACCATAGATGTGGACCATTTACCGTTGTTTTGAGTCTCTGGTTAATAATCATGTTTGTATTTTTACCTATTTTGTACATTCTTAAAGTCTCTTTGCACCACTTTTTCATATTACTTCATTGTTATTATTCAGTTTTTTTTCATATCAGGTACCCTTTTTTCATCCGTGAGTGAAAGACGATTTGAAGTTTACCACTGCATATTATCACTTGTTCAGAGTTACAAGGTAATCATATCTTTTGTAAAAAATAATCATGAAACATTTATTCATACAAATTATATAGATCTTGACTAAATCTTAAATTTGTAGTTACTTTTATGAAAATTAAGCCTTTTAAATGTGACTAAAAATAATTTACAAAACATTTCTTAGACAACATGTGGAAATTGCTCATTTAACATTTAAAATTCTTTAAAATGAAGTTTTATACAAGATTTAACCAAACGGATAAATTCTCTGGAATCATAAAGCAGACACTATTTGCAGCTTCAAGATGTTAAAACTCAAAGTCTAGTTCCCTATTCATTAAACATGTCTGCTGCTTGTACCTAAACAATAGTCACATTTCATGTGCAATATAACTACAAATTAATCAATCAGTAAATACATCTTCCATTTGTCTGCTGGTGTAGCTTAATTAAATAGGTCCCTTCTTCAAAAACAAACAAACAACCAAAAAAAGAATAAACACCAAGCTTGGAAAATCAGTGGCAGTGGCCGTTCCTGATATTGGCAATATGGCTTGCTGCCTGGGTCTTGGAGGCGCTGAAAGTGTTAAACATTCAAATATATATTTACATGTCCAGTCACTTGGATGTCGTGCCCCCCTCTATGCTGTTAGGAAATATTTCTGTAGACCATGGATTATGCCACTAAAGTGAAATTTAATTCCCACCTGGTACTAAATAAAAGAGTTGTTTTATTTATTTATTTATTTGTTTTGTGGAACATGGACTACAGTTGATAATTATTGCCTTAAATGTCTAAACTACTTAGGTCAAACCTGAGCAGGATTATTCTACCATACATATATTCTTTAAACCACATTTATAGATTTCTAAAACCCAAGGAAGAACAATTTATTTTTATATACTTTTTTTAAAATTAGCACCACGTTAGATTGTGACAAATTTCAAAAACAGTACTTATGTAGACTAGTTTAACTTGGATTTACTGATACTACACTGATGACATATTTTTGCCTCTTGAAAACACCGTTTTGGGTGTGTGGGGTCGCTGTTGTAGGAGCGGGAAGAGGGGGTCGCCGTGGGCACCATTCGCACAAGAACCAAGACTGGGGGCAGTTTTAAAGAGATATTACTGGTTTTATGGTGAACAAATTGGGCCCCAAATTCCTCAGGCCCCACACATTTCCTGCACCTATTTCACGAAAACCAAAACAAAAAAGCCACTCTTGAGGTAGAATTAAGCGCCACTGCGTGTATGTAACAAATATATGTTCTAACTACTTGTTACGGCTCAAGCTCGCTCACATGAAAATAGAGACCTGTCTCTTTAACTGCGCACAGAGCTCCGCGAACGTTACTTCGCGAGATTTGCTTGGCGCCGCGACCTCATGTAAAGACACCTCCTGCGCGAGAGCCAGCCCGACGTTACCTCTGCAGAGGAAAACGCAGCGGAGGAGCACCCAAAATGGTTTATTTCCGTCACATCTGAACCCGCAAGCACGTTTGTACCAAGGAAGACGCGCTCTCTCTGTTTTTAAAAATCCGCCGTTTATTCGAGGCCTAACAAGGGGGAGGGGGGCGCCGAGCAACGATGTGGATCCAGGTTCGCACGATAGACGGGAAGGAGACGCGAACCGTTGAGGATCTTTCCAGACTGACCAAAATCGAGACCCTGCGGCTGAAAATACAAGACATCTTCAACGTGAGCCCCCAGCAGCAGCGCCTCTTCTACCGGGGGAAGCAGGTAAACCCGCGTCCGCCTGTCAGCGCCGTCACGCCAGCCGCCAGCTCTGACGCCTTGACAGGGGGGCTCGACTTCAGTGGTCGCCCCGTGCTCAAGTCGTTTCGGACCAGTGTGCGAGCTTCCTGTTTTGATAGGAGTGCGCCAATAAACCTTGCGAAAGAGCTCCGTGTGTGGGAGAAAAAGGGGGTTAATAGTCGCTCTCTGCGCTCTCCATGATGGAGCCTCGCGGCCGTGGACATGTTTGTTTACATTGCCACCGCAGAGAAACGGGAACACGGCACTTTGTTTCCGCGTGTCGGCTGCAAACCAAGCAGCTCCGTGCAGCCGTTTTTGGACGAAATTAACGACAGGTCTACGAAAAAAAGGGAGGTGGGCCTCTAAACGCAATTTAAGATTTCTGTTTCGCACTTCTAATAGTGCTTTAAAAAGTCCGCGGTTCCTGTTAGAAAGTCTTTATGACTACTGGAAGGGGTAGATTACACTGTAGCCCACACGTGCCTTGAAGCAAGCGTATTTGTTTACACCCCAGCGTCACCACCATGCGCACAATGTGCTCTCGGTGTGTAAAGAAACGTGTTCTCAGGTGGCATTGCTTGCTCTCCACGTTAAAAACTCTGCGCAGGGTGCAGCAAAGCTCTCCCCTGGACCACTGGCACGTTTGTTTTGGGCTGGCTTTCTGATGAAATTACACATCTAAATACAACAATATCATGTGATTAACAAAAAAATAAAAATTTAGTATTTAGTAACGCCATATGATTAAAGGGTTAAGACTGGCAGTGTAAGTAAACAATTGTATACAACTACTCTGAAAAGTTTAATGTCTTTGCCTTATTCTGTTGAATTCAGTGTATTTATACAAAGTCAATCATAGTGATAGATTGGGGAGAGAAAAAAAATCTGAGCCCAGCATCCAGTTACAGACTTGCAGCATTCACTCATCCCGGATGAGCATATAGGGACCATATTGTGTCGTTTACTTTGCAGCAATCCCTCATACCAAGCATGCACGTGGTGACAGTGGAGAGGAAAACTCCCCTTGAACATTACAATAATGGCTAAAGATAAATCTGGACTACCAGGACATATATACAGTTATTAATCAATACTTATATTCTCCAAGTATTGTATGTGAAATATAATTGGAAAGAACAAGATAAATGAAAGATAATAGATAATGTCAATATAATTTAGGTTTTCTTAAGTACTATGCTATCTCTGATATAGATTTTTTTGCCTACAATTGGACCATAAAAATCTGACTCTTTGACCTTTTATATAGAAGTCATAGTATAGAACTGTAAAACGTCTTTGCAGATGGCACACTACCACTGAGCCTGTTATGTGGGTAAACCTAAGATGTGTGAATAACTTATGTCCATGGAGTAGTGGAGGACTTAAAGACTTAAACCACATTTTAAAACGGTATAATGAGATTGATGAATCCAACACAACAACAACAACAAAAAAATAATTTGAATGAATGATGTTAAGATTTGTAAATGATGACGTAGATTGTATCATTTGTGGTTAGTGGGAAACATTATTGTTATTAAAAAGTTTAATTTATGGTGATAAGGAAACAGGAACTTTAATTGATAGTGTTTGTAAATCTTGAAACTTACAGCAGCAATGTGAGGATCGGCACTTTGGCTGTTTAAACATATTTTTTCTATTCTTGGTTCCATGAGCGCACCTATAAATATTCATAATAAAAATAAAAAAAACAGAAAACATATTAAAGCTTAAATGAATCCAATTATTGTGGCCTAAAGAGAGGGACATTTGCTCTACTTAACGAAGAAGCTTATTTGATAATGGCTTTATTTTTAGGGCGGTATTGTTGTTTGTGGAGATCTGATGATAGGAAGTGTTGGGTTTACAGGCAAAAAAGACGGCAAATCATTTTAAAATGCTTTTTACTGTCAACTTAATTGTTATCAGAACAAATAGAGCAAAATAATGTGATAAACCTTGACATCCATATCACCGATCCATAGCTGATGGTATTTTTACATCAGTAAAGTACATTAATAATACCTCAGCAGCCATACAGGCCCAATAACGACGCATACAATCTTTGCTTAAGTACTTCTGGAGATAGAGTATAGTTATAAAATATTAACATGTTTTATTCTGGAATTTTAGTATCTTACTGCTCTTTTCTAATCAGACATGTAGATATTTACGTGTGAATGATGACATCTGAAGCACACATTATTAATGTCACATGGAGGTCTTTTACAAAATGACAATGTTTATTTTGAACTCCATTATTTTTTTTAGATGAATAATGGTTGGGTTAGTTGCACAATGTCACTTAAAAAATGAGCATCAGACGTGCTCCAACTATAATATTGTGACCGATTTTCAGTCCCAGGTGTTTTTATTTTAACTTGCTAATATCCATTTTAGCCTCTTCCGATTTCTCTTAAAGAGCTATAATGTTAGAAAATGTGAAAAAAAAATTATACAAGCACACTTGGTTTTATTTATTTATTTATTTTCTAGCCTCTCCATGAGTGATCATTGATCGTTTGTATGAATGGGGGAGTAGTGGTCACCTTGTGTGAGAGAGCAGCCGTCGTAGAACACGCTTTAACAAATATTTTGAAACTAGGGCTGGACGAAAAAAATATCTGAATGCCGATATACAATATTTATCTCGACATGCTTTTCTTTCCATAAAGTTATTATAAAAAGGCATCTCTGAATCAAAACCTTATCCCAAATGTGTCACAGCCACATTTATTAACAAACAGCTGTAGATAAAAATGAGAAGCGGCTGGAAAATAACCTACTGGAATACAGAACATTTTAATTATGATGCAACATAGACCATCACGATATAAACAATATAGTCTCATCTTATAGCTCTTAAAAAAAAGCTCAATGTTTTTTAAAATCTTGATATATTGCCCAGCAATATTTAAAACAAAGACAAAATTATTATAGAGTAGCTATACTGGGCTTAAGCAGAGTTGACATAAATAAAAGAGCAGATAGTATTTCTAGAGAATGTAAATGTTTACCTTGATTGTGAGATTTCCAAAGGGCTTCTGTTCAGCCTCCATGTCATCACTTCAAGGCTTGCTTTCCAACAGCCTGAATAAATTGTGTACATTTATAATTTCCCTTCAAAATCGCTTCTTGCATCATTCTGGTCTTCAATCCGATCACCACACCGAAGAATGTCGATGTTGATGTGTCTTGGCCACTTGCTGTTTTCAAATAATCTCCTAAAACAGTATCTCTCTTTGGGTTTTAACTCAGCTTGAGAAGTTGGTTTTTTTTAATTTTTTTGTGTTATTATTATATCTATTTTTATCATTCTGATGTTTTATTAGTTGGTCACAATTTATTGTAATTCTGCTTGCTAGAGGTGGCAAGGGTATTTCTGCATTTTCTTAGTTTGTATCAGTGTAAGCACATTGATCAACGGTGTTGTTTTTTTTAAAGTGCTTTATAAATAAAGTTGTATTGTACTGTTTCTAAGTGCGTTGCGTTCACTCAAAACATCATATTCTCAAAAAACACTCATGGCCGATCGAGCTGAGAGTTGGCTGAATCCGGTCCCTTGTGGAGTTCTCGGGGACGTGTTGAGAAAAAAAAAACATAAAGTTGGTCAAGATGTCTCTGATTGCTTCGGTTTTAAAAGCTAAAAGTCAGAGCTGAATCTTTCATAATTAGGATGGACGTTACATGCAACCATACAACAATTGTTGAGTACAGCTAGCTTTAATAGAAGCCCCTTCCTGTGAAAAGGGAATTGTTGCTGCCCACTGTCGCCACATGCTTTCTTCAGATTGACGGCTGATAGAAAATATTAACTAAATGCTGTTACATAATCGGCCGAGTTAAGTCAGCTGCAGTGGCGGTTCTAGACCAAATTTACCAGGGGGGCCAAGGTGGGGCCAGTGTTTTTTCACAGGGGCACAGAACAAAAAAATTAAACAATAAAATGGCAATATTTAACTGTGTAATAATATTAAGTGAGCCACTTGTGGTTTTGGAACTGCAGGTTTCAGACCCCTGATCTAGCAGTTGAAAACTTTGGTCCCAGCTCAATACGGCTAAAGCTAAACGTGAAACATCTTAATTTTTATATCCTTCTAAGAGTAAAACTGTATAGGTAAAAAATAAAATTGGTCAATGTAACCAATCAGTTATGGTTTCTTTGCCATTGCAAGTAATTATTAGAAGTGTATTTAATGTTATGTCTTTAGTACAGGGGCCAGGACCATTTCTACAGGGGCATGGGCCCCTGTTGGCCCCTGTCTAGAACCGCCCCTGGTCAGCTGGACTGTATGGATCTGAATCTGTCTGAATACACTAATTGTATTGGAAATAATGGGGTTGAAATGAATAGAATAGGATTCTATTTAACTGGCTGTGAATTGGACCTGTTGGTTCCTGTAAAGTGCATCGAGATGTTCGTTGTGGACGTACGTCTAATGGAGTTTGAACGTCCCACACATGCCGCTCTCTCCCCTAACTGCGTCTGATAAGGGATTATTACACCAGTTTGAAGAGCCGATGAACTAAAACGTAACTTAACGCCGGCCTACTCAATTGCGTGTTCACGCAAACAGGTTCCCCACAAACTGATCCGCCTCGTGTCGGCGTCTTGACTCTGTTCAGGTTTTTCTCCTAATCCGCTAGCGACCTGGTGAGTCAGCCAAGCACTGAAGCTCCCAGGAAGGCCGCGCCGTGTGCTGCGCTGATCTCTCTCCTGGTATTCAGCCGGGCCTTCACCTGTTGACGTATGTCAGGCTGGAGTTTTTGGCCGAAAATGCCTGTTAGTGAGCACTGAGCAACAGGACTACTAGTGTGTTAAAGGAAGCGGGTCACGGCGTTGATAAATGGCTCCCGCTTTACAAACAAGTCCAATAGGAGCATTCCCTCGTTAACTTGAAGTTGGGTCTGAGTGTTGTGGTTAGTGACAGGCCCATCCTGTGTTTTTTAAAATCCTGCGTTATTCCAGCGGGGAGCAAAGCGGGCGGCCCCCGATTAGGGGATTTCCACGTGTTCAGTAATGTATGGAATGAGCCCGTACGCCGACAGGCACCCTGGTATCGGAGGTCTGTTAGGATTTAGGGCTCATAGCTCAGCAACTCGGTCTAATGCTCTTTTTCAAAATGGCGTCTTGTTTTTCCCTCCAGCTCTCTGCTCTCGCTGCCTCATCGCTTCAAAGTCACGCTCGCGTTTCTGTCGGGAGCGTCCTGAGCCAGGAGCCACTCATCTTTTCGGCTCGCCGCCTTGTGTCTTCCTCTCCGTCTTTCTCCCCGTACGTTTTTTTTTTTTTTGTTTTTGTTTTGTTTTTTTGTTCTTTTTTTGTTTTTTTTTACCCGACCCCTACTTGTTGTGCACGTTTCACTTTGAAGAAACGTTTTCACCCTTTCTCGCAAAGCCTCACACACATTTTCCACCGGCCCGCGCGGCCTTTCAGCTCAGCGCCCACACACTTTTGCAACAAGCCTGCATATTTGCTAATTTAAAAAAAAAAAAAAAAAAAAAGCGCTTTGGTTTTCGGTTCAAAGCTCAGCTCATGGCGTCCTTGTGATTTATCTAACACTATAGTCCACTTTCTTTCCCCTTCTGAAGCGCTTACTTAGTGCACGTTAAGATATTCTGTTTTTTGTTTTTTTTGTTTTGCTGCCCGGTTGCTCGGCTGCTCTCTTTCAAACAGACATTTGCTCTGACCCAGATATCGTCCCAATCTGATTATACATGGATCGATGTTGTTGTGGCTCCTCATTTTCACTGGGCTTCCTGAAAGTTATTGCCGTGTTGGGGAAGCGAAGTTGGCTGCGGCCATGCGTGCACTCGGTCCACACCCTTCTCTGATAGATCGGCTGGTCAAAGGGCAAAAGGACAATAGAAGGCCCCCTGAACCCCAGGCGGCAACCGCGGCCTTTCCAACCACTTTTAAGCGCGCACTGCAAAAAGAGAATTAGAAATATTTAAAATGTTCTTAAAATTTGTGTATTTGTCCTTGATTTGAGCAGGTAAATAAGATGATTTGCCAATGGAATAAGATTTTTGCACTTAAAATAGGAACAATTCATCTCAATCATCTTATTTCAAGCGCAGGATGTCTAATTATCTTATTTTAGGGATAAAAATACTCATTCCATTGGCAGATAATCTGATTTACTTGCTCAAATCAAGGATAAATACTCTAACTTTAAGAACATTTTAATTATTTTTAGATCCGTTTTTGCAGTGCGGTCGCAGTTTGCCTGGCCACTCCCAGCGTGCCCAGCGGTCAAACGACCCACCTTTTTATCTACCTGCTAACGCATAAGTACGGCGGATGATCTGTTTCAGGGCTATTTTCACGTCTGGCTCAGATCAAAAGGGACGTTTCTCCGGCGTGGCTCAGGTTTTTAGACTCTCAGGCCAATTAGAGACGCTAAAAGCTTAGCTTTAATGTAAATGGGATTGCTTAGAAACATGACTGTTAGACTTTAATAGGACCACATGATAGTAGCTTAACACTAATGACACGATTTGTATTATTTATCTCACGAGGGAATTTGTGTTAATAACGTTTGAGAACACAGAAGGAAAACGGGGAAATACCCGACTAAAAATAAAAAAAGCTGTAGGAATGTGTGTAGAGAGCCGGAGCTAATTTTCAAAGTAACACAACGGGTACATAAAGGATGGCTCAAAGAAAAGGTGCAGAGGAAAAATCAACGCTTTGCCACCTTTCGCTGTAGCTGCTAAGCGGTGGATTTTTCTTTGAGATTAAATGACTGAGGGCAGAATGAAGGATAAAAGCCCAAAGCTGGAGGCTAGCAGAGAGCTGGCACACAGCCCCCCCCCCCCCCCCCACCCCCCTTCATTGTTTTTGGTAATATGACCTATTTTGCTCAACTCTTCACCGACAGAGTCGTTGGGTGGGGTCCAGAGTTTCCTCAGCGTCTTCGCTCTGATGCAGAAATGTCCAATCTGCTTTGCTTTCACACTTGGAAACCCCGCCGGAAGCGGAGACGGTTCGTTTTGAATTGAAGCAGCGCGTCGGCCCAGCGATGGAGGCCAAACGCAGACCAAATAAATCCGCTGCGTCACCGATCTGAAACAGAAACGCCGGAACGGCTCAGTATCCGCAGAGTGTTTTTCAAAGTTTCTTTGATAGAAAACGGCACGTCTGCGTATTGTCTTGGTCTGAGACTCTTCTCTCTCTCTGTGTATTAACACAATGACTTGCTAAATCATTCACGCCCCTTCAACCTTTTTTTGCCGTCCTGTCACGCTGCAACCGGCGTCGTCGTGTTGCGGCGGGATTTTACGGCACAGCCCGGCAGAGAGTAGTGCATCCTTGAGACGTGAAAGGAAAATGTTGCATGATTTTTTTTTTAAACAGCCTAAAAGCGGAGAAGTCTTCGCTCCCTCTCCCCGAGTCATGTGCACCCGGCACAAGCTGCATGTCTGAAATTGCTTTGCGTGTAGAGACTGAAATTATTCTTTCCCCCAATTTCCTCCTCGCAACGCAGCTCAAGCTCTCTCAGACCGGACTTTTGATCATAGGTGTTTGGCAATTTTCAAGTCTTGCGTCTGATTTCAAATTTGGAGTGGGGTCACGGTTGTAGGTGCCTCACAGGCTGGAAGGTGATGATCTGCCACAAGTTTGAAGTCCCCTGCAGCCTCCTGCAGGTTTTTCTTCCATCATCCCTCTGGGTTAACTCTCTCCGCCACCATTGGTAGGATGTGCGGTGCTAATTTTTACATTTTGTAAAATAAAAATGTAGGATACACTGCAAAAACGGAACTAAAATTAAGTAAAATGTTCTTATAATCAGTGCATTTGAGCAGGTAAATAAGATGATTTGCCAACGGTAAAAAGATTTTTGCACTTAAAATAAGAACAATTGATCTCCATCTTATTTCAAGTGCAGGATGTCTAATTATCTTATTTTAGGGGAAATACTCATTCCATTGACAGATAATCTTATTTACCTGCTCAAATCAAGGACAAATTACACTAACTTTAAGAACATTTTACTTATTTTTAGATCCGTTTTTGCAGTGTACAAAGTTCATGTTCTGCTACATGTCTGTGGGTTTCCCTAAAAGCCTCACAGAACTATGGCTTTCTGTCCACTAGGCCTTCCTTTTTCCCCAATTCTTCTGTATCTTTATAGGGAATATGGAACAAAACGATAGAAGTCACAGGGGTGTACCCTGTTGACAGATTAACAGAACGACGCTGGAGGGGTTCACATCGTGACCAAGTGTTGGTTTTCTGTGACTTCAGGAGCAAATCCTCGCTCGGTGGTTTCAGGTTGTCGCGTCTGAGAGATACCGAAACGAAACGGCCATGAAAACGCCACGGCTCTGGCTGCAACAACATAACCGCTTTAAAGAAATCCACAGTTTCTCCTAATGTGTTTTTTTTTTTTTTTTTTCTCCGTTTAGCTCGGGGGTTCTTTGTTTCAAAGCTGATTCCGAAGAGACAGAAGTCAAAACACCTTGCAGCAGGAGCCTGATCACGCTGCTGGAAGCGAAGCCGCTGTGGAGAACGCGCACACACACACACACACACACACACACACACACACACACACACACACACACACACACACACACACACACACACACACAGAAAGAAAAACCAGCCAAGCCATTTGTGTTTTGGTGCAGTGCGAGTCTCCATCCGAATGACACAAACTCATCACCGCGGCAGGTTCTGCCGGCGGGCTCATTATCCGCTCGGGAACGCTCTCTATTTAGTTTTGTTTACCTTTCTCCTCTGAAAGCTGCAGACTGGCATCGCTACACCAAAAGTCCGAGGCTCGACAAAGTCAGAGCCAGACCACCACGGAGGGACGGATAGGTGCACATGAGTGTTTTGGCTCTGTTTGCACGGCAGCTCTTCTGATCTAAATTTCATGAGACCATTAAAAACCAGGAGGGGGTTTTGGGGGGGGTTTGGGGGGGGCGTCGCGCTTTCCTCCTACACCTCCAACCTCTCCCTTCCCCGTTGTCAAATAACGAAGAAGATGGTCGGGGAGAGGGAGCGAGGGTGGCCGCCATGGCGGTCTCCCCAGCACAATGGCTCCATCGGGCTAAAATGAACTGCTGATGTGTGCAGTGAGTTGATGCTTCTACCGGACGCGACGTTGCATTATGCATCGTACAGCAGCAGCTCAGAGTGAATCCCCTGAAAGGGTCACGCCGACGTCGACGCCGTCGCTCGCCTCCGGATCGCTCGCCTCCGGATCGCACATATTCACACTTAAAAGTGGGGTGGCGGGTGAAACTGTGCGTGCGTGATGGTGATTGTGAATGTGTGGGGTAGGGGGTGGGGGGGGGGGGGTGGTGGTGTGCTCCCTTTTGGTCGTCATGGCAACCAAGTCATCTCTGTCCCCCAGCTACACATCCCCATCGCTGTAATTCATGCGTACGTATCTCTTATTTATTTATTTCTCCTCCGACTGCAGCAGCCCAGTGGCCCCCGCTTCCGTGGGACAGTTCAGATAAGCACAAACGGGGGGAGAAGACGACGGCCGTAACGGCTCATGGCTTTTGCGTCACGCTGGGCAGACTTGGGTTTACTCTGTCGCGTAACCTCCGCCCCGAGCGCCAGCTACCAGTTTTCAAAGAGCAGGGAGCAGATGTTAACGCAGGCTTACGATCAACGGCCCCAAACGCCACCGCCGCTGGTACACAAAGCCGTGTTTATCTTAGTCTTCTCTGCTCTACGTAGTATTTCCCTTGTTTACAGACGTGTTCTCCTCTGTCTGATGTTTGTCTCCATTTTGTGTTTACAGTCACTTTCAATTCAGTTTAGTTCAATTCATAGGTTGAAATCATATTTTATTTAAATGAAGATGCCAGTGGGGATGAAAACGACCCATTTCGGCTTAAAGTGACTATCTATTTATGTGTACAAATTTCTCCGAGCGTTTTTCCTGTTGTGTATTTTTTTTTTTGAGGCAGGTTCTGAAGAGGCTGAAGTAAAAAAACACGTTGTAGCGGGCGCCTGATCCCGATGCTGGAAATGAAGTCGATGTGGAACGCACACTCAATGAAAAAATATAACAATAATAATTAAAAGTAACAGCCAAGCCTTTGCTTTGTGTTCAAAAATCCAAAGCTGTGAAGAGCATAATAATAGTGTAATGAGCACTCTTAATTTTATATGTTTAATCAACCTTATATTAAGTGAGGTAAATATTGCAAATACCCAAAGTAGCAATACCCATCCAACTTTTATGGAAAATGGCACTGTATGCCCTAAACCAAAGGCAAAGCCAATCATTTTTTTTAACAATAAAAAGTGTCCAATCATATTATTATTTATAAAAAAATCAGTTGATAGAAATATACAGCTACACAATATGTTGCATTGCAATGGTCACTATATCAGTGGTGCAGTATTGCAATGAGCATGGTGGCATGTTATGGTTGGATAGCATATTTCCAGATTATTAAATTTGTTTCGTATTTTGTTTTAGGCACCTAAACATAAGAACCATTGCTGTAAGAATACCTGTACCAGCAAACAAGGAAGACTTCCACTTCAAGGTGATTGGTCTAACTTAGCCTAGATAAATATATATAAAGAGCTTATTTACAATTGAAAAATTAAACAATAGTAAAAAAAAAAAAGATGATCAGTTAACATAAAAGTAAGGCAAATAGGCTGAATGCAATAAAATAAGCAATAGAAAAATACTGGGCCCCCCCTTTTCGTTTTACAAAAAGTAATTCTTCATAAACGTGCTTTTATTTTAGGCATTTCATCTGGGAGTTGACCTGAATTCAAAGTACAACTAAATACAAGCTGTGAATCATGCTCCTAAAACAAGATGGCGGCTCTGCCATTGTAAACAATGAAAATATACCAAAATGTTTGCTGCTAGTGGTTTTACACAATGAGCTAAGAACAGGGTTCACTTCACTGGTGTAACTTCAAACTAACAAAAAAAAAAAAAAAAGTAAATGTAAGTAAATTAAAGTGCCTCGTCTTATGGTAAAAAAAAAAAAGTTTCCTCTTTTACAATATTTTGCCAATATATTTTCCTAAACATATATTAGGCATTGCATGCTGTTCTCCTCATGGAAGCCCAATGAGTCCATTGGCAAAACAGAATCCTGATTTTTCGAAAAATTAAATCTTTTTAAATCAATTCATCACCAGAGCCCTATTGTCTGTCCACATGTTATATATCGCATAAACTACCTACGGCCAATCCTGTGTTCCTGTCCTCCAGTGCATCTAATTTTCTTTTTTCTATTTTTGGTAATAGCTTTCCTGCTTGCACTTAACATTATTCTCAATATGTATTTATTTTCAGATTGCTTGATTAAAAATAAAACATTTTAGGCTATAAGGGCAGCCCCAAAAACCTGAAAATGGTCAGTTTTACGTACACATGATCAGGTTTACGTCTGCAACAATGAACATCTTGATGTCTTCTCTGCACTACAAAGTAATCTAGATTGATTTCAAACCAAATTCCCTCTCATGAAGATGCGAAGCGGGTTGATCTCCACTATTGTTTGTTTACACTGTCCCAGCCATTGGAAGCCTCTTGCTTTTATGTACGCTGTTGGGTGGTTCTAATGTCTGGACGTCTAAAATAACCTTGTGGGTGTGTGTTGGGGTAATTGGCAGAACAGGATGTTTAATTTTTTACGGCCCAGGCTCCATCAGGATTTGAACCCATTAATTTAAGGAATATTTGCTGTATTCCAGCATAAATATCAACAGGGTATGCATTGTTTTTAGCTTTAATTGAAACAATACTAATTTAGTAGAAACATATAAATAAATTAGCATTGACATTGTATCCTGTTGATGTGTTTTTCATAAATTACTATGATCTTATCTTTTGCTTTTGTTTAGATGGAAGATGGCCTGACGCTTTTTGACTACAACGTGGGTCTCAATGACATCGTCCAGCTGCTGATTCGGTCTCAGAGCGACCCCCCCGACAGCCCCGCCACCAAGGACTCCTCAGGCGTTGCCAGTAGCTCAGCTCCTCTGCCTGACTCCAAGTCCGACAACTTCCAAGCTCCGCTCTCCCCCGAAGACGTGGAAACCTTGTCCGACACGGACATCAAGGACGAAAGTGACCGCGCCACTGTTACCGAAACAAAGCCAGACACCGTCGCCACTAGTACCAAAAATGGGTTCAGGTCCTCCAGTCCAGCTCAGGACACTCAGCCGCCAACATCCAGCAGGAGCACATTAATCAACCCAGGGATAGGCTTGTATAAGGTGAGTGGGCTCATCACAAACAACAAGAGTAAAGAAAAAACTTTTTCTGTCTTGACGTCTGTGATTGTTGGACAGTGCAGCAATTTTCAAAAGTTAAAGCAGCGCCGTGTAAGTTTTGTTCCAAGCGTTAGCTTAATTTGAGATGTATTAAATGATTTTTCAGGTCAATTTCCCCAATACATCACATGTTGCATATCGAGCTTATCGATGCTCCGTGCGGCCTGCCCTCAGAAACTCGCCTATTTAACTTTAGAGGGTCGGATCTGTCGCTGAATGTGTCATGTGATCCATTCTGGGTTACAGAACAACAAAACAGATATGACACTTACCTGATCAGACATATTTTTGATTCTCCGATGTAGGATTTAATCTAGAGGGGTGAGTGTTACTTTACAAGTAACTCTGACTTCTCAGTCTGATGGTCCAAACTGGTCTGCTGTGAGACTCTAAAACACTGAGGGAGACTGTTTAATTTTGCGACAGTGCAGTGTTGCCAGTGGCCTTCATAGCGCTAGACCTGGAAGCTACAGGTCTAGGCTCCTGGTGGCTAAAAGTTACACAGGGCTGCTTTAAAAACAAACAATAAAACTGAAAATACCATCAGCCAAAAACGGCCCCACAATGCAAGTTATTGATTGAGTTAATCTAAAATTGATCGATCTTATCGATCGACTAACAAGTAATAAGCGGCCATCTTCTTAAAAACCCTAGATTTCTTTTGTATCAAGAGGGTGTTTCCATAACCTGAAGGGCGGTTTTTTTTTTAGTTTTTTTTAATTTACAATGTGCAGAATTTTATAAAGGGCACATCATTATATTTTAACAGTTTATTGTGCCACCTGTATTAAATACTGACTAAATAAACAAAAAATTTGGTTTTCTCACACATTATTAAACTTGGACATGTTTATCAAATTAGGTATGCACCGATATGAAAATTTGGGCCGATATCGATATCCGATATTAATATTGCTGAAACCCTCTAGATCAATGGTTTACAAATTTCCGATAACTGATATATACTAATGTGTATACACAAACATTTGTTTTTGTGATAATCAAATTTTGCTAAATTTTTATACCGACTAAAAAACAATGCTAAATAAATTTTTCAATATTGGTTATCATCTAGACTTGCACACTGTTTTTTTGTCTCTGCTTCATAAAAAAAACCACACAATCCTGGCTGTCACATGACCGAACAAAAACCACATGTCCAACCCCCTCCCCCTCTTGAAACACAGGCACAAAGGGCACCTAGAAGGAAATAAACGGTTGTTAATATCGGCCCAGTTTTACTTACGGGATCGATACTGATATGTTAAAAAATGACTAACATTGGCTGATACCAATGTTAACACCGATATATTCTATATAAAATATAACAAAACAGGATTTTATTAGGTTACTGAATAGAAACAAGTTGAAGAGAATAAAATGTATGAAAAGCTAATGATCCCCTTGAATGCCCTCGCCATCAACCGAGCTTTCAGCATCATGTCTTTTTCTGTCGTTACAATATTATTTATTTTTTTGCATAATTCCCTCCGCTTTTATGTAATCACATCTTTGCCTTCTGAGCACATGAGTGAGTTTTGGTTGAGAAACTGACTCTGCTCCGCCATGCAGCCCGGCTGAATGGGAGCTATTTACCTGACAACTTAAGGAGCTTATTGAGTGTTTTTATTTAAAAACAGAACCGCATAAAGAGCATTTTGCATCCTCATTAAACAGTGCATAAGTAATCCCACACGGGACTCTGTTTGGACCGCAACTTACTACTGCAGCGTTGCTCTGCTTTAGAATGACCGGCAATGCCGTTTGCTGGGTGGCGGCCATACTACAACACTGAAAGGACGTCTAAGCGGACGTTATGAGTTAATCGGATGGAACAAACTGTAATCTAATTAACCATTGATCGACAATCGTAAATCGATTATTTGTTTGCATCCTTATGTGCTTCCATTTTGTTCGGCTGAAATATAAGGGCTGGTTGAGTCTTTCATTGTCTTACATTGGGTAAATCTTGGTTTATGTGGGACTGAAGTCAGTGATATTTACAGTCTTATCCAGGCTCCAGGGAGATCAATTATTGAGCAGAATTGGAAACGCCATTATCCTTAGATGTAAAGGTCTCACACTTCGTGCTTTGATCGGAGTGATTTTAAGATGGCTTATGAAATGTTTGCAAGACTTATATGATAAAAATTAAAAAGTATTAATGTTGTGTCGTTGGATGTCTCAAGCCAGTTGAGGGTAACAGACATAGCCGATGTGATCCCTAGGTTATTAGTCTTTCACTAGGTGGCAAAGATGTAAAACTCAACAGATGTAACTTGAAAAAGCATTACAATACTTTTTTTAAATGTTTAAATTGCAATGATAATCTCTGCTATTATGAATCCAAACAATTATTTAGAGATGCATAGAAAAATCTGGTGTTTTCCTTTTTCTTTTTTTTCTTTAGGATAGTCTGAAACTCATAATTCCAACGTTTTTTTCCGCCCAGTGAACACAACATATTCGCCATTACTAAGCCCTATATAATCGTCTACAGAGCTCTGATCAGTGCATCTCTTAAGAATTTCAAGCAGTTTAAATCTAAGAAAAATGGAAGCAAAATGTTGTGGATAATTTTATGCTATCTAAAGTAGGTTAATACCTGTAAAATATAATAGAGCTTGTGCTAAGATTGATATGATGTTGAGCTTCTATTGATAAAAACGCTGAGCAGGGTCTTCTGATGCAGCACACAGTCAAGTCAACCGGTCCTTTTTGTGTTTTTTCCCCCCACTCCCTTTAGATTAACGAGCTGGTGGACTGCAGGGATGTAACCATCGGCGCCTGGTTTGAGGCCTGCATTGAAAATGTGACACTTTCCCCCAAAGGACAGATAGCACCCACCAAGGGAAAGGTGGGTCGCCCCCCAAAAAGGACTAACGGGAAGCTGGAGGCTGAGCAGCAACAGGCCCACGGACAGGGTCAACACACGGACAGTAACAGGAATAACCCTGTGTTAAACTCTGAAAGTAACGGAGCCTCCACCTCTCAGAAGGACTCTACCACAGAAACCAGGGAGAAAGAAGAGGACATAGCTTACCACATTAAATATGAAGAGTAAGTAACGGCTTATTATGCTGCCCACCAGCTCCGCAGAAGTGATGTAGTTTCTGTAGTGACAGCTACTGCTTCACTGGACTGCTGCTGGTTGGCCAGTTTCTAACAGAAATAACGTCTATGGGTGATATTGATTGGGTAATGTCATAAACCATTCGTTAAAGCTGGCATTATGTTATATAATTTATAGGATTCTCAGTAGTATAAAAAAAATGGACACAAGACACGAGACTCTGACAAAAATTTATAATACAATTTAATCTGTTTTATTGTCACTTGTAGGTGGCCAAGTGCAGTGTTAAGAACTTTGCTGCCATAATTAGAGTGATGGTTGTCACTCCTTTAGTTTCTACGCTATCACTGTCCATGTTTCTCATCATATATTTCCTAACATTGTTCTTTTTTTATTGCAAGGGAACTTTAGTATACTTAGCCAACATGTGCGGGAGAGGCGTCCATGTCTCCATGCAGCCAGAGAAAGCTCCAGTTACTCAGCCACTTTCTCTGCCATCGTTTTGGGGCTTGAAACCCTAGAAAATGTATGATAGAGAATTGCTGTGAATTTAGAATCATAGCCTCAGAAACAGACAGTTATTTATTTATTTGTTTAATAGTTGAAACCAGATTTTCTTCTCACATATACTTTAAACCAAGGACAGATAACCAATTTATTAATTCTTTTTTTGACATTGAATCTTACTCTAGGTCAGTTAGGATTACTAGAATAATGTCTATTTACTTAATGCTAGAATGACAAGCAAGATAATTATGTTCTCACATTCACATGCATTTTCTTAGGAGTTTGTTAGGAAGCGTGTGAGTGCTTGTGGGTCAGGCAGATGCTAAATTAGGTAAATATTGTTAATTTGAAGTAGCATATAGAAATTATATCAGTTTAGGGGAGGTGCAAATTAGCATCATTAGGCATATCTGGACCTGTTTGCACAGATGTATTGGTATGGATACATTTTAGTACTAAAACAAATGCTAAAAAAATACTTTTTATACATATCTCTTCAGATGTCTGTTTATCAGTCAGACTGTTTTAGTTTATTTCTGAGGATGGTCTGAAGTAAAACGTACACCTGAACTACAAATACTGTCTTCACAAAATTTCTGAGAGCTGTATAATCCTTTTAGATTAGTTAACAACAGCTCAGATTTTAGCCTTTGGACGCATTGCGTTGCACAAGAAACCCCCTCTCTGTTCAGCCCATTGCCCACGAAAATGCACATATGACATCCCAAAGAGAAGGTGATGATCATACAGTGCAGACATATTTTTACACAGCAGAGGTGTGACAAAATTACAATGCTCAAAGGGCGAGAGGTGGACCTGAGGCGGATTGGTTGCCAGGGAGATGTGGAGCGGAGTCTGGGTCACACTGCAAACCCTCCTTCGTAGATATGAAACACTAATTCATCTCTGCTTTGGGTTCAGCTTGTATCTCATCTGCTCCGTATGTACTGTTCTTCAGATAAATGTTCACGGCAACAACTTTGCGATATGAGGCTCAGAACTCGCATCACAGTAAACATCTTTCAATTTCAGTCGCGTTATGTCAAACAGAACACAGCATAAGGAACTCAGTTGAGCTCTAAACCAAAAGTCGTCTTATTATAAGTATTAACAATCCCCTTCCTTTTACAAGATCGATTTTTCCACCTTAACAACACTGTTCAGACACAATCGAGTGGCTCAGGATGGACGTTAGAGCCAAGTGTGAACCGGACCATTGACTTTAATGTTATTGAAGTACTTTGGAAATATTTTGGTGGTATTATTATGTTTCCATTTGGAAGACCCTTCCTGTAAAATGTCACGTAATGTTCTCTGCTCTTGTTGCTATCTATTTTGTGAAGAGCACTGCTCCCATCTGCATCAAAGCCCCCACAGAACATGATGCCGTCACCCTCGTAGTTCACAGTTGGGATGGAGTTCACATACATGCAAACTTTCAGCCCGAGACCCCAAAAATAACAGTGTCAGAGGTTGGCAACATACTTCTGGCAGGGGTGGTGGGTGGGGTAGGCCTTTTTTTTGGAAATTATGAGTCTAGAGTCATAGACCTATACGTTTAAAACATTTAAAGTCTTCCCCCGGTGTTAAAATGAGGAATGTTGAGCATCTTGTAAAGTTATACTTTGATATTGGTTTCGCAAATAAAGAAAAACAAAATATTTTTAGCATATCAGCTCATACTATTAATATTGTCTTTATTCTTGTAATATAGACTATAGTCTCAAAATATTATGACTTTATTGTCGTAATTTCCCGAAAAACAAAACTTCTGATTACGGACATTATAGGTTAAAGAAAATGTATTATTAGCTTCAAAGGAGTAAATTTCAACAAAAAAACTCAGAAGTTTTCAGATTAATTTCATATATATGCAAGAAAAAGACATTGGTTGTTCTCTTATGTTGAAAAGTCAAACATTTTTGAGAAAAAGCTTAGAATTTTTCACGATTAAAGGCAGAAATTCGCTATATTAAAACTAAGATATTCTCTGACATTGCAAAATCAAAAATCTGAAAGAAAATAAGCCCAGAAATAAGCTCAGAAAAACGTGATTAAAGTTCAATGTTTTGCACTTCCTGTGACACAAAATTAACTTCTACAATGTGGGCAAGAATGTATCTGTAAGCCTGAAATACCTGCTCAGTTTATCAAGATATTGCTTGATTGGAAAAGTGCTCAATGTTTAGGGACATATTTCAGCCTTCACAGCTACATTCTGGCCTAAAACATCTTAAACTTTTACACAGAAAGTGTAAAATATCAAATTTAATCACATTTTTAATAGATTTTTTAGTTTATTTTCTTGCAAATTTCTGACCTTACAAAGTCAGAGATAAACCTGTTTAAATATAGCAGATTTAAGCTTTTAGTAATAAAAACTAAATATATTTTTCTCGAAACTGTATAACTTTTTAACGTCGGAGAAAATCCATGTTCTTACTTGAAAATATGTGAATTGAATCTAAAAAGATTTTATGCAAATGCACTCCTCCAGGGCCAATCAATTACTTACTTTAATTTACAATGGCCCTAATCCTCGTTTGTACCGTCATACTCTTCAGAGGAATTGAACAGAAAAAACTTTATTGTGTCCTCAGTGGGAAGTTTGGGTGCGACTGTGGCAAAAACTGGTATATACCAGACTTATACCTAAGATTGATGAATATGAAAAAAGCTGAGCTGTACAACAGACAAAAGATTTATCAGAAAGGGAAATATACTGTGCAATTAATAATAGATAATGTAAAAAATTAAGAAAAAAAAACAGCAGTCGATGTAACATTTTGGTCAAACTTTTGTTGCATAAAACAAAAAACTGCAAAACAAATCCACAGAGCGGAACAAACATATCTTCTAAACTGCAAACGTATCTGCTTTTAAAGTTATTTTCATTCTGCAGTGAAGGAACTTTGCTTTTTTTGTGTCCCAAACATCTTCAAACTGCTGCCAGATGCTTTGTTTTCGCCTGTCCCTCATGGTTATTTTACAGGACAAACTAACAAACTCCTTCACTCACAGCTGCACTCGCTGCACCCTGCTCTGTTTTCACATAATGGTATGGCCCTTACATGATTGGCCGCATCGCCGTCATGCTGTCCAATCAAAGCAGGTTCTGCCGAGCTCTGGGCAGAAGCGCTAATCTTCTGCAGCTAGAAGCTCCGTCAATACGAGGCGGCTCACTGTGCAGTTTTTCTGTTAAAGGCATACTATGCAACATTTTTCAGTTAATTAATGTGTTCCATACCATTTTGGATGATTAAATGAGTCATTTCAGGTCGAACAAAGGTTTTCTCGGCCGCCCTGGGGGTCTGTGGGGGAAATACCGCACTTGCAAGAGCAAGAGCTCACGGCCCGCACCCACAGAAGTCTTGCTTTACGGGGAGAACTCCATGTGTTTTTGCCCTGCCATTCACTATATGCACGCGCGAAAGCAACAACAAAGAACCGCGTGTTAATGTCAAATAAACATGCAAGCATATTGAGTTTTATTATTATTATTATTTTTTTTTTATTTTATTTTTTTATTTTTTTATGTTGGCGAGACGCTACCGCGGCAGCCGCGGCGAGGCGGCGGCCGCGGCTTGGCGAGGCGGTGGCGGTAGCGTCTCGCCAACATAAAATAATAATAATAATAATAATAATAATAATAATAATAATAATAATAATAATAATAATAATAATAATAATAATAATAATAATAATAATAAAACGGACGAGGCGGCTGCGGCAGGGGCCGCGGCTTGGCGAGGCGGCGGCGGCGGCGGCGGCGGCAGCCGCCGCCTCGCCAAGATAGCGCTGCGGGAAGCCTGATGTTCATACCTTCACTGTGTTAGTCATTGTTTGTACTGCCGTTTTTTCCACTTTTCGTTGCGTTCGCCTGTCTGCTAAGCTCAAAACAACCGCGCCTGGCTTGACGGAGAAACCAGAACAGCTGAGCATCTTTATGACAGTGCACTTTTACTTTCGCCCTCTGGGGGGAGCCTCGCTGGAAAATCAACCCCGGTTGCATAGTATACCTTTAAGTTTAAAGCAGGGGTGTCCAAAATGGCCAAAATTTCCAAGTCGAGCACTCGAGGGCCAAAAAATGTATTTAAAAAAACAAAAAAAAACAATTGTGAATTTTTTTTTACCTGCTATACAAAATATGATAATTTTAAATGAACAAATTAGACTCTCTGTATTTAGCCATTTTTAATGAATTCCAATCAGATTTTAATGCACCAAAGTCTGCATTTGAGTAAAATTCGCTGGATAGTTCTAGTCGTAGTTACTATGAAATAAAAAAAAAAAAGTTTTTTTTTTGTACCTAACATACAAGATTTTAACTTTTCAATACAATTTTATTTTATTTATATAACTGCAATTCACAACACACGTCATCTCAAGGCACTTTACAATGACTAAGAAAAGCTGCATTTTACCCCAATTAAAAATAAAATATTTCCATCTGCAGCAGCCACCAGTGATGGTTGGCCACATCTTTCAAATTCAATTGAGGAGGCGCCCAAAATCAGCCCAGGGGCCGCACTTTGGATATGTCTGGTATAAAAAGTGTTCCTATACCTATTAAAACTTCATGTCTCTATTTCTGTGCTTCCTTTTGCCCGTCGCTGTCCCCCTCAATAGCGGATAGCGACACTTGGCATCCATGTAGCCGCCTCGCCGGGACACTGCGCTGGATAAGTAAACATAAGTTAACGAAGCCTAGATAGATAGATAGGTAGATCATTTTGCATGGATGACATCACACCACAAAGGCAGTGCATTTCAGTGAAGGACATCCAAAGGTGTGAATCATTTTAACCCGGATGCTGTGAATGAACCAGGCTCACCTGGGCGTCCCTAAATTGTTTGAACGTCTAAAAATAAGCATAAAAAACACAAAAGAATCATGAGATGAAACGCTCTTTAGTTGGTTTTCTTATTTTTTTTTTATACTTTTTTTATTGAGCATCAGTGATACATTATATCATTTCAATTACAAGAGACATGATACTCGTATTTATATTTTAACCCCCCATCTCAAGAACATTTGACAAACAATCCAGCAAGAGTAGATAATTGAAGGTAATACAAAAATAAACAAGAGCAGTAAAAATAAAAAATAAAATAAATATATATATATATATATAATATATATATATATATATATATATTAGGGCTGGGCAACGATTAAAATATTTAATCGCGATTAATCGCCCTGATTAATCGCGATTAATCGCATTGTATTTACAAACTCCAAGAATGAATTCAAAAGTAGTGTAAAGAGCACTTTTATTTTAATGTTCTGCTGCCATATGAACAAAAGTGTTGTAACATTTGTAGCACTTATCAGTAATACATATTTAGTGTAAAGCTCAACTTAAACATGTAAAACAAAAAATAGCAATAATAATAAATTAAAGCTTATTGCCACTGACAGGGAATTCTCTTTATGGGGAAAAAATCTACCAAAAACAGGCAATTTCTGAGGTAACAGCAGGGAGCAGCATTACCATTTTATGTTCAATACCAAAGTTTAACTTGGCAGTGGTTACAACTAACTTGTTTCTGTCATATTCGATGCTGGAAGAACTTTAAACTGAAATGCTTGCTAACTCGATATGCTTGCGTTTATTTGACGTTGACACGCGTTTTTTTTGTTGTTGCTTTCTCGCGTGCATATAGTGAATGGCAGGGAAAACAGGCAAAAATACATGGATACTTTGAAACGAGAAGCGACTTCACCGACGGCGTCTAAGCAGACTCCGCTCCGCACAAAACTTGTTCCGTTCGCCAACTCACCGCCTCGCCTAAGCAAATTCCTGTGGGAAACACCGCCTTCCCCATGTCGGCTTTGTTTTTTTCCGGCCAGCACCTTTCTTCCTCTGAATCCGAGGCTTGGCTGACAGCGAGGTTATTGGCGCATTATCGCCACCTACTGTTCTGATTCAAACCCCTACACCGCAGCAACAGACCTTCACAAAATAAAAGCATGTGAGCAACATGCGTTAACGCGCGTTAAAGAAAATATCGCCGTTAATAGTCTAATGAGTTAACGCGAAATGAACGCGTTAACTTGCCCAGCCCTAATAAATATATATATATATATATATATATATATATATATATTAGGGCTGGGCAACGATTAAAATATTTAATCGCGATTAATCGCCCTGATTAATCGCGATTAATCGCGATTAATCGCATTGTATTTACAAACTCCAAGAATGAATTCAAAAGTAGTGTAAAGAGCACTTTTATTTTAATGTTCTGCTGCCATATGAACCAAAGTGTTGTAACATTTGTAGCACTTATTTTATACTGGATATTTTCAACCCATCTATTGAATTTAGTGCACTAGTTGATCTTTTCTTCATAAGAGAACAGCAAGCACTGCAGCCAAAATATGGCCTTTTTTGACCTGCTGTGTATTAGCCAGTCCCTAAGCTTGATGTATCATGAAACTGTTGACCTTTTGGGTTTTGTGGTTTTTATTTTATTATTACAATTAAATAATAATAATAATAATGTTATGTTATGTTCAGTGTTTTTTCGCTAATCCACCTCTTATATATTTCAATCCTTATGTAATTTTGTCTGTGTTGTGTGCACCTGCCTGTTGCTTTAATCCTATACATTTCCCGTCGTGGGATAAAAAAAGGATTAGCTAATGTTATCTTATCTTAAATAACACTTTTTAATATATGTACTGGGTTCTTTCAAGGTCTTAATTACATGTTATGTGTGGGCTCCAGTAACATCCATCCATCCATCCATCCATCCATCCATCCATCCATCCATCCATCCACTGATCTACCTGGATGTTCCCTGGAGGACTGAAACGCCTCAGTCAGAGACGTCTGTGGGTCTGTCGGGGCAGTGAGAGAAGTTTCGTCTCCTCTCTCCGTTTCTGGGGCTCGACGTTTTCATGTTTTTTCACGTGCTTAGATAAATTTGTTGTGTTTCCACTGAAATGAACCGGCTTTTTACAAAACATACAGCTTGGTTTCATTTACGGTATTAAAATAAAGCCAAACGGTGCTACATCCTCTGTTCATGTTTTTCCGCTGCTGCGGTCTCTCTCCGCTGTTTGTGTGTTAAGTTTGTGTGAAAGCTGAGTGGGCGGGCCAGGCTGAGCCTGCGTGCTGATTGGCTGGCGCTGCTGAGCCATGTACGAGAGGGGAGGGGGAGCGGGAGAGTGCTGCCATGACAGCGCGCTGCAGTCAGCGCGCTGCTGACTGACACTGACTGAAAGCATTTGAGCAACATGCGTTAATGCGCGATAAAATAAATATCGCCGTTAATAGTCTAATGAATTAACGCGAAATTAACGCGTTAACTTGCCCAGCCCTAATATATATATATATATATATATATATATATATATATATATATATATATATATATCTATATATATATATATCCCCTTAGAGTATATTTTATTTTCTCTAATTCTATGAAGTGTGTCAGGTTCACTAAACCACAAAGACACCTTGGGTGGATTTTTGGATTTCCAATGCAATAAAATTCTTCTATGTGCAAGCAGCGTTGTAAAAGCAACTATGTTTCTATGGCCTTCCCTCAGTGTTATATCTCTTCTATCTATGGCACCAAATATGGCCATAGCTACGTTGGGTTGAAGATTAGTATTCAATGCTTCTGACAATGTTTTAAAGACGGTGGACCAGTAGGTTGCCAGGGCTGGGCATGACCAGAACATATGTGTTAGGTCAGCCGTAGTGTTTCGACACCTGTCACATCTTGCATCTGTGTTAGGATATATTTTAGCTAGTTTTAGTTGGTTTTTCTAAAACCGTCCGCAGAGTCAGCCAAGCGAAGTTGCAGACACTAAAATCTCCTCCGTAGTTTTTAGTGTTTGTACGTGGAGCTGCGGGGAGGTTCTGGGTTTGGGATGAAAAGCTGACACAAATGATCAGGAGGCCCCGTAGGTGAGAACAAACTCCTTTTTAAACCCGATTCTTTAAGAAGCGGGACGGGCCTCGTTGGCTGAGAGCACCGATGGCTCTGCTGGAACTGCAGGCAGTGGTTATGTCTGTTTTTTGTTTTTTTTCCTGGCGGGCCTAAAGGACGGAGAACATGGGTTTGTGTTGTTGATGCTGCAATAATTCAAACTCGCTCGCATTCCCCCCTTTTCCAGCGACTTCATTCAGAAGGCGATGTTTCCATGGTTACCCCGAGTTCTCAGGAGCATTATTCCTCCGCTTGCCTCCTTCAGCTTTGTCTGTAATTGCTGTGAACATGAGACCGGTGAGACGTTGCCTCCTCGCTCTCTCCGTCTGTCTGTGGCAGGGCGCAAATCTGCTTCTGCTGGAGGCTGTTATTCCACAGTAATTATATCAAGACGTGTCTCCCCCCCCCCCACCCCCCTTCCCATCACCTTGTGTGGGCTTTTTTTTTTTTTTTTTAACGCTAGACTTCATTTTTCACGTGACATTTCTCCGTTTCACGTTGAGTTCGATTTGTCGTACGATTAGCAATAGCAAGGCGAGCCTGCGGGGTATATCCTCAAATCCACACCATTATGTGTCTCCGCTTTAAATTTCACAATGCATTCATATGTTCGATTTTTGCTCTGTTGGTGTAATCTCTTGCTCCTTTTTTTTGCTATATTTATTTAGTAATAAGTCAGTAGAGACAAGAGCATTAGAGAACGGTAATAGAGAACAAAGCTCTAGCACCCAAAGATCCGTGCTCTGAAGGCAAATTACTAAAACATTTCTCGGTTTACAGTTTAGTAGCAACTTTCTTAACATACTCTTTTGCTTCTCAGTGTCTGGTACACTTTTTTTTTTTTTCTATCTTCTCTGCAACGAGTAACTGGGTTTTTTCCATCGTTTCGATTGCTCCACACAAAAAAAAAAAAAAAAAATGGAGGGTGGGTAAGATTGCTCCATCCTCTCACACCATCGCACTTCCTCCACCGCTCTAACACCTGCCTGCACAGTCTGAGAGAAACAAACCCGTACTTCCAATTGAACTGCTGCTGTTGTTGTTGTTGTTGGTGTTTTTTTTGGCAGCGTTTCCACAGAATATAATGAGCCACAAAAACAAAGGGAGCAACCCGTTCGGAGAATCTGTTTTATCGGCGCGTCTGAGAACTACCGGCATGTGTGTTGTGTGTGCATGGGGGTTTGACATATTTTGGCACGGTTTGATTTTTTAAATATTTTGCCTGAACTAAAGGTCTGGCCCAGATTCTTCGTAAAGAAAGTAACCGGGGGAGCCGATTTATTTTGGCTACGTTTTACAACGGCTTACAGCATTGCAACCACAAACGTCTGCATGCAAACTGCTGGATTACAGATGGATTTTATGTGAATTTTTCAAGTAATTGTGAAGGGATTTGAAAATGACAGATGGTTTTTAAGCTCATTTACAAATAATAAAATCTAAAAAACATGTGGCATGTGTTCGGCTCCCCCCCCTGATTCAATATTTAATAGAAACACCGGTTGCTACAGTTACGGCTGCAAGTCTTTTTTGAAGGTGTCTACCAGCTTGGCACATCTAAAAACTGATATTTTGCCTAATGGTCTTTGCAAAAATAGCTTAAACCGAGTCAGATTGGAGGGAGAGCATCCGTGAAAAGCAATGCACGAATACGCTTTGATCTAAATCAACCAATCAAAACTTTTTAACGTACCATAAGGGAACCAAAGTGCTGCACAAATGCATGAAAACAGGATTTAGAACCATAGTAATAAAACCAATAAATATTAACGACACATTAATAACAATAAAATAAGCCACTGGTTGTGCTCTCTGGGGTTAAAAACCAGTGTTAAAAGAAGCGTTTTAAAAGAAAGTTGAACTTCATTGAGTGATCTGGTAGACTTTACTGAAAGAGGGGAAACCGGTCCAGATGTTAGGAGCTGCAGCTGAACAGGCTCTGTCTCCCCTTGTCACAAGTCGAGAACTAACAAGAACATATGATGAAATGTAGCATATAATGTGAAACAGGGAGCCAGTGAAGAGTATACAGTATCGGAGCGATGTGCTCTTGTCACCGTTTAAACGCGGGCAGCTGAATATTTGGACCAGCTGGAGATGTGGGAGGAGAGGTTTGTCAATCACACTATAAAGGGAGTGTCAGTAGTCCAGTCTAGAAGAGATAAAGGCATCTTGGAGAAGATAAGCCTTGACTTTGCTTGGACCTGTCTGTCAAAGTTGAAGTTGCTGTCAAAAATAAACCCAGGATTCCTAATAAAAAGGACAGTCTGTGTGGTTAGAGCAGCGCGCTTGCACTCAGAGAAGGATGCAAGTACCCGGTTCGATCCCCAGTGCCGGCACTCTGGGTCCCTGAGCAAGACCCTTAATCCCAGAACGCTTCCAGGACCTTTACACAGGGATAACGTGTAAATCACTCGCTCCATTCGCCTTTTTTTGCGTTGGGTGTGAACGCATCTTGAGAGATGTTCAAATCTTTGAATGTTCTTTTAAACCTTATTCCACTTTAAATTTTATCTCTATTCCTTGTTGTTGACGAGGATGTTTGTTCACTACTTACCTTATGTATGAATGGTGTAATACAAACAAAACCTGCCTTGCGCTTACGTTCCTGAACACATTTTTCAGGCCTTCACAGAACATCTGTATTTATACCAAGAGTGCTCACACACAGGTAGCAACTATTAGCCAGGTCAGGTGATTATTGGTTGCAGTGAGTTTTATTCAGGGTTATCGGAGTAAAAGGGCCTTTCAAAAAAAATGCATGTCTCTCTTTTCTCATTTTTATTTGTTAGAAAAAATGAAGAAACATACATTTTCTTCCACTTTGCAAACATGCACTGTACTGTGTTGGTCCGCCACCTAAACTAAAAATCCAAATGAAATGCAGGAAGTTTTGTGATTGAATCATGACCAAATATGAAAAAGTTCCAGGTGTGTGAATACATTTAAACAGCGCCGTTAATGCAAAGTAATATCTGTCATTGAGGCGTTCAATGTGTTTTTATAATTCAGATTTGTAGTACCTCTCAGGAAGCCACTGCTTCAGGCTGGATTTATTTTAGCGGTTTGTGCAGCGTTGCGCAGCTTGCTGCAAATGGCTTTAAAGGTAGACCATGCTGCTGCTTTGTGTGATTATTTGCCAACATATTCAAATTTAGCTCTTCCAAACTGGGGCTTCTGGATAAAATCCAATACGTTTAGCTTTTTCATTTCAAATGTATGCAGTTGCATTAAACAGCTGTATGAGCGGATTCTCTATGAATAGCGGCTGAGAGAGCATGAATGTGTTTGTTGCACCGACATTCTCGGACACAATGAGCAGAAAAACAAAACTATGACTTGCTTTTCTTTTTTTATTTTATTTTTTTTTATTTTGGTTTCTCAAGAGATCTACCAGATGTCTGATTTGGCTTTTAAATTTCCACATATGGGACTGTTTTGAACTATTAAACTGGTTAGAATAGTGAAACTTTGCTCCCTCGTGATGCAAAAGCATACTTGGATGATTCATATGTAGAGTCTTACTCTTTTGCACTACACTAAACTTGTAATTTGCGTTAAGTTTTACATTGTAGTTCTAATTATTGTTGTTTTTATTTTACAAAGTACAACAGTCCAATATTCCAAATCTATCTATGGAAAAGAAAGCGTGTAGTTAATTGATTTCCATTTAAACCATTTCTCAAATTCGGACTATACTCATCTACACCAGTTTAAAAATAATTTTCATAAATTGAAAAAAAAAAAGACATTTAGATAAACAGGAAGCCAGATAAACAATAGTTTACCTTTTGCTAGAGCGATGGAGCCCACTTTGGGTCCCCCTAGCAGCATCTGTAACATCAGCTGTTTTTCATTGGGCTGCTAGGGTTAACCTTTCAAACCTCGGCTGGCTGTATTAGGAACCGCTGCCTTTCCCTTTGAAACCATTCAGCAGCTGACACTGATTGATCCTGGGATAATTTATTCTCGGATGTAAATGAACCAAAAGTACTAAGTCTCAATACCAGTCAATTGGCTTCAAGTCCTCACATCCACACTGATAACCGTCTGCTCATCCGTTCAGCAAAAGTCACAGAAGTGAGAGGTGCGTCTCCTGAAAGGAACTCAGCGCTGTACGTTTATAGACCATCAATAACAATGATTTAAAAGTACTTAGTGTTTTTTTTTTTGTGTGGAAACGATTCTTTTTGGAAATATTCAGCTCAATCTCCTGCTCAGCCAGGGTTGCATTGAACCAGTAAAGTCAAATTAGAACGACTGGGTTACACATTTAGCATCTTCAGTTTTCGTCGCCAGCAATTTCCCTTTGATTGTGTAATTTGCCTTTTATAGATACGCCCACTCCAACCCCCACTGCAGGCGTAAAGCTGAAATTTTGTCATGTCAAATGACTCTATAGTGGATATTTACTGACGGCAACATAGTTGGGCAGTGGTCAAGGCATGCTGACAAGGAAATCTGCTTATTACACTGCGCTCAGGGCTTCAAGAATGAAGCTAGTCATAAGTTTTGAAAACTTTCACTGATTGAATCCTCCTTTATGGCAGCAGTTTTGAACCTGGAAAGTGCGGCAACATGCCGATGTGAGGTTATATAATAGATCCATCTGACCAGTCTGTATAAGGGGGGATCGCTCGCTCCTGGGTGTATCACATTTAGCAAAGCTCAGATCTGTATGATGCCGCATTTGGTTGCAAGTTGGAAACCTGCTGGATTTGCTTTTTGTTATGTTCATAGACCAGTCTAACTACGATTAGATATACAAGACTATTAAAGTGTATTTTTATGGCTTTTTGCACATTAAAGCACTATAACTAACACTTACAAGTGAAGCAGCCATATTGGATTTGGTCCTCAGCAGAGACTGGAGTATCTGTTCATTGGACCACAACAAGCCGTACACTCCATAGAGCTGGGCTTTATGAAGGAGTGGCCAGAAAACAGACATCACTTGGTGTAAAAAATAAGAAGGCAGGTTTTGAATTTGCTAAAAGGCACATGGGTTACTCCCCAAATGTATGGAGGAAGGTGCTCTGGTGTTCCTGAACTTTTCGGCCATCAAAGAAAACACCATGTCTGGCGCAAACCCAGCACACCAGCTTCTTTAAAGAAGGCCGGCTCTGTTCTGGGGACCCTTCTAGAACCTCTGGAGATGCAAATAAGGATTATTCATGAAATGAAGAACATTATGGACAACACTCAGCATCCTCTTCATCAGACTGCTGTACAACAACAGTGTCTTCAGTCGGAGGCTTCTCCAGGTCCGCTGTAAGACTGACCAGTAAAGAAGATCCGTCCGACCTGCAGCCATTAGCATCTACAACAACTCAGTAAAGAAGGCCCCATCAATTACACCAGCCTTTAATTTCCCTTTGGGATTAAAAAAGTACTTTTGAATTGACTTGCCCCAAGAACACCATCCCCCCCAAGTGAAACATGGTGGTGGCAGCATCGTGCTTTGCCAATGTTTTTCAGTAACGGGGACAGAGGAACCGGTCCAAGTTGAGGGAAAGATGGGTGGTGCTAAATTCAGGGATATAGGGTAGTTCATTGTTATTGTTTTGAGGCGGGTTTTTCGCGCATGCGCGCCGGACTGGTAGGCAAAAGGCGAACACAATGGCGGACGCAAACAGAGAAACTGACGAGTTCTCCACGTATTTTTCTTCTTTAGATAACGTACTACAAGATCGTTTTAAGAGTAAGTTGATGGTTGATGGTATCAGATTGCCAGATCCACACAGCAAAAGCCTGAAGGGACGGAGCGAGTCTGTGAAATGCTGGCCAAGCGCTCCGTACCATGACATATACAGCTGCCTTATAAACATGGCAGGCCAGTACAGACAGAGAGCACGAAAGCCATGAAACCACTGGACGGCTACAATTATTTTAAATCGGGAAAAAGGCTCCAGCAACGCCCGCGACGCCATGAGGGATTAATCGGTCAGAAAATGGATGGATGGATGGATGTTGTTCACACATGTTTGTGCAACAGCACAAAGCGGCGTCGGACACAGGCCGCGTCTCAGCAGAGGCCCGGTAGGTTAAAAAAAAAAAAATTTCACTACGGATTATTTAGGTGTTTTTGTCTTGTTAAAATGGGTGGCGGTGTCGGCGACATTGCAGCGTAAACACAGAAGTACTAGCGCCCGTGAACCGGGGCGTAATAGCAGCAGCAGCGGCTGTAGCCCCTGCTGCTAGCTGCTGCTAGCCGCCCCGGCCCGGCCCGTGTAGCCGGGCCGGGGCGCCGGCCCGTGTAGCCGGCGGGGCCGGGGCGCCGGCCCGTGTAGCCGGCAGCGCCGGCCCGTGTAGCCGGGCCGGGGCGCCGGCTACATGGGCCGGCGCGCCGGCCCGTGTAGTGTTTACGCAGCAGCCGCTGGCTGCTGCCGCAGCCCGTGAACTGGCAGAGCAGCCGCTGCTGCTTGGCTGCTGCTGCTACCGCTTCTCCGGCCCGTGTAGCGATCTGTGTACCCTCCGCCGCTATTTAAGTAGAACAATGACTAGAGCAGAATTAAGTTGTATTTACCGGAGATGAAGTGTAGACTGCAAATTCTGTCGTAGTACGATGCCCCCCCCAGTCCATTGGGAGTGTCTGCCTGCGCTCTTTTCATTGAAAATATCCATTTCTTTGTTCGTCCTTCCTCCTTTGGAAAACGACAGAAACGTACATCCAACGATTTGGAATGCCTCTCTGTGCAACCGGGAGCACAACAAGTCGTAGGCATTGCTTAGATTCCATAAATAAACGAAGTAAAAGTACGCTCTAAATCACCCGTTTTGTCATGTAGTAGACGAGAACAGTACTGTTTTCTGCCTACCAGCGGGACCCGGATGTAGCGCTGACGTCACGCGGGACGTCACACGTGAACTACCCTATTGTTGAGCAGCAGCCGTAACAGTCTGCCTGTAATCTGAGACTGGAGCGGAGGTTCCCCTTCCAGCAGGGCAATGACCCGAAGCGCACTGCTAAAGCAACACTCGAGTGATTTAGGAGGAAACAACTCCCTGTTAGCCGGAAGAAACCTCTAGCAGAACCAGGCTTTGTATGAGCAAAGATCTACGACTGATTGAGTTGTTTCCCCCTTCTTTTTTTACACTTTATTTGCAGGGTTCCCGCGGATCCTTAAAAAGTCTTAAAAAGGCATTGAATTCTGTAATATAAAACTAAGGCCTTAATTGGCATTAAAATGTCTTAAATCAGTCTTTCTTAGGTCTTAAAATTGTTACCAGGTCATAAATAGGATTTTATTTTTGTAATCCTTACCAAACAGTAAAATAATTGACACAATTATATTTTTTTTAATTTACCAAACGGCTCAATGTAACCATTATTGGTTCCGTCCCGATAGCAGAACCAATAAAAACTGTTGCGGCCGGACCATAGCTGCGAGAAAGAGTTGGCACTGGTTATGTAGTGGTTTTAAAAACTGATTTATAGTTTATTTTAGTAGGGAACAAAACATTTGTGGATTCAGTTCAATAGTTGTTAAAAAATATATCTGTAATTTGTGTGTTTTTTAGCTTTCTTCCTATATGGAATTTTTTTCAAAATTTTAAACATGTCTACTGGGCCAGAAAGTAATGGTTTATGTGAAAATAAACATTTGGGTAAAGTTGTCGCAACCAGGTTTATCTTGTTTATCGTGAAGTTGGTCTTAACTTTTTATTTCAAGTGGCATTAAAAAGTCTTAAAAAGTCTTGAATTTAACTTGCCTTATGCTGTAGGAACCCTGATTTGCCTTCAGTCCTGAATACACTCATTAACTCTTTAGCTACCGGCAGCAGTGATCAGGGTTGATTCCAACCACGATTATCCTTGTTGTGTCAATGTCTGCAATATTGCATTTGCAGTTGCTTGTGTGCCGTATTCGTCTGTTCAAATTTTGAATTACACGCGTTAACAGTGTGCATACAAATGTATGGCATGATATATTTTTGCAGGTCAGATGCACTTTCAATGACCAAACATGAAGTAGATTTTAGTGGCCAAGTTCTTACAGCTCAAAGTCGGCTGTGGGCACATTATGGTGGGGAAAAAGTAAAGAATGAGGGAAAATGTTGGCTGAGATTGTCTTTGCAATATTCATATTCATGGATAATATCCTAATATTTTGCTGCAAAGGGTATCTGGGGGGGAAAAACTTGGATTGATGAGGTCATTTTGGTGTTCAGAATGTATTGGAGGGTAATTCTAGTACCACGGCCTTCCTGCTGTAACAAGTCAGCTTGGAGAGCAGCCTGTCCTGAAGCTGTTCCCGTCATCTGTCATCGCACCACACCACACCGTTAAGGCTAAATGTGCTTTTAAAGTAAAGATCAGCTAAATGGAGATGCATATGCTCGTCTTAATAAGGTCTTGATTTACATCAGCAAGGATCTAAGAGGAAGTGACTTTGTCAGCATGTAAAGTGAACAGTTTAAGCACGAGTACCTCAGTTTCATTAAGAAAGCTGTTTTTTTTTTGTTGTAACGATACTTTTAATTTATTATTTTAACTTTGATTTTTATCCCCCTGGCACTCTTTTGTTGGCTTCCCTGTTACGCAGAAAGCAAGTAGGGTTTAATTGGTGCAACTTGTGCGGTAAAGAGTAAACGGCAGGAGAACGTTACCGGTACTTTGGGGTTGGGAATGCAGCGTTTTGGTACAAGGAACAAAAAAAAAAAATCACAGGATAAATGTAACTCTTTTTGGTGTTTTCTTGAAAGAACAGTCGTGGCTCATATTGACGAACACGTGCTTTTTGTTCTGACTGTTTTTAAAATGCGTGTATTTTACATATTCATCCAGTGATTAGTTTTAGTTGTGGTTGCAGCGCACCCATTGCATGGAATGCACTTGAGAGCAACAATCAGAAAGCCGCCTTCCACCCTTTTTAGCCCTGGGCTGCGCTGACATTCCTGTGAGTCTCTGCCAAACGGTTTGGCTGTGGATGCCTTAACCAGAGTGTTCCAGTGTTCCTCGTGCTATTGTCTGATTTAAACAGAAGTGCTTCTTTTAGAACTTATTAGAAAGCGTTTAATTTGTTTGCCTGAAGCCACCATGTCTGAGTGGGAGTCTTTAGTTGTAGATTCACTTCAACTATGTGTGACTGACTTTTTTTTTTAACTATTTTATTTTTTTTATTTTCTTGTAGCCATGTGGATTTTGTACCCAGGTTGTAACGTTTGCACACCAGATATTCCGCTGCTCCTCGTCAGAACTTCGCTATCCTGTTTAGTATCTGCGCTCTGAAAGTGTGAGAGGAGCCTTCACTGCATAGTTTAGACATAAAATCATAAATATTGCATACATTATATCAATATTATATATATATAATAATAAATTATAAGACCCCAGACTAGGAGGTGTAAAATTACCTACAACAGTTAGGCCTATAAAATGCATTTATCGCATTCTAAGCCTGGTTGCATTAACTTCACCAATGCTGGTAGGTTGAGCGATCATGTTAAGCTGTATTTATGTGACAGCCCAGGAAGATTTGCAACATTCTGCTTTTTTGCTGTTGCAGTAACTCTTTAGGGGATTTTTTTTTTAATCTGCTGGGTTTATTTATTTAATAGCTTCAGACTTTTGGCAGACGTTTAAATCTCTGACCAAGGCTTTTGCGGAAGGTGGGGCCAAAACTTATATCAGGATATATCTCTTAATTTCAGTAGATACAACAGGATTACGATATTGATTGAAACAAAGTGAAAGCCTCAGAAAGACCGGCAAGAATCATTTTGCCATGTTTATAAAAACTCCTCCAATATAACATTTTAGAAATACTTGCTTTTAAAAAAATAAAACGAACTACATAAAACCCAGAATGTCAGTCAGTTACAAATGCTGTAATAATCGACTGTAACGTATATTGAAATATCGGAAATGTCATATCACCTTTATTGAATAAAGTTATATTGCGTTATATATTCATACTGAATTATTGTCCACCCCAGGCGGAAAGCATTCATAACGACATCACACTGAACTAAAATGTTCTTTTATCCTGCAGATGATGTTCCTTGGATTGTAAAATAACAAACAATTTGTCAAATCTGTTGGAATCAGTAGCTGTTTATTTAGCCCCCCATTAACACACGTTAGAACATGCTGGACTCCAGCGTAGTTAAATAGGTTTATCCGAAGCATTGGTGTTCCTGAGCGGAACGGGTCTTAAAAGGATCCGTGAGTGCTGTGCCTCGGAGCATCTGCATGCCCACCAGCCAGTGGGAGACTATTAACAGGGAATAATATGAGCGTATTGCCTTTTGAGAAATGCACAGAACCAAAAAGAAGCCCAGATTAAACCAAAATAAATGCCTGATCCACTTGTTTAACCTTATTTCCATTGGTAGAGACAAAGCAAAACTAATCTAGAGGGATTATTCTTAGTACTGTTGAATAATAATTTCTGGAGTCTAAAGGGAAAACCCATCAGATTTAGGTTATTTCCAGGAGAAGAACTTACCAACCTGCCCGGGTTTGGCCTTCTCCGTTGAACAACAGCCGTGTAACCAGATTTTCCCTGGCCACAGCGTCCGAGACACATGTGGAACCCAACCTGCTGAGATGGAGCTCTGTTTGCAGGGAATGGTGACACGGCAGTATGATTTCAGATCAAAGTAAAGAATCGTCTTAGTTTTATTGCAGTGGTTTGGTGACAGACCACGTCGGTTTTCTTGGATGCCGTTGAACTTGTGTCTGGTAAAAGAAAACTAAATTATACCCAAAACCTTTGCGTTTAAATTAGAAATTTAAAGCCTTTTATAAGGTCAGACGTAGGGCTGGGCAAGTAGGCAAGTATTTTTTAGCTGTTTCTTGTATTTAACTACAGCTGTTTGTTAAAAATGTACCTGTGAGACATTTGGGATAACGTTTTGATTCAGAGATGCCTTTTTTATAATTACTTAATGAAAAAAAAAACATATCGAGATAAATATTGTTTATCAGCGTTCAGCCTAAAAATAATGATAGTATTTTTGTTTCAATAGCGTTCATCCTCAGCTCCCTTCTGAATGTCCCTTGAAGACATTTTTTAATGTTGTTTTTTTTTTTTATCCTTAAAATAGATCAGTGATTTTTTAATAAGGTAGTTATTGGTTCTTTCAGTAACTACTCCAGTATAATCACTCAATTTCAGTTGATTTAAATTCCTTTGAACTCAACGATTAAGACGAAATATCTTCCCTTAGACTGGCACAAGACTAATCAATGTTATTTCATGAGACCGGCTGCAATGTGTTAATTCATAAATCATTAATATAGCATCTGTCAGTTGCTACAAGACTTTGTTTAAATATAATAACAGTTTAGGTTATGAATTAATGTGGTATTTATAACTCGTTCTTGGGTCTGGCGTAATGGGTGAGAGCTTGTGTGGCATTAAGCTCGGGCTCTTGTCACTCCGCTGTGTTGCTCTCTGTAGTTTCTCTGTTAGTGTTGAGTACAATTGTGCTTCAAAGTGGATGATGGCTATTTTTTCTTTTTTTTTGTCTGTTTAATATTGGCATGTCTCTGTGTGTTTTTTGTATTGCCGCTATTCAACTCAATCCACTTCCCTCAAAACCATGTTAATCCTTTTGGACCTAAAAAAAAAAAAAAAAAGGAAATCCCCGCACCATTCACTCGGCCTCCACTTCCTGGGAGAACGCTGGTTCTAAAGCTATTATTCACTGTCCGCTGATGGTCATGACACATTAGTTAGTTTAAAGCTGCTTGGATAAAGTTTCTTTCAGCAAGAAGTGTGTATTTTATGACCACAACGTTATTATATTTCATCGGAGCTGAAGGGAGTTTACTATTGATTATGACTGTGAAGGAAACAATATTTAGAGACGAATTTCCTGCTGTGACAGGGCATGTTTATTTGCAGTCGTTTTACTCCTTTTACTTGGTGTAGAAACGTTCATTCCCAACATATTGGTTATCTGTAAACTTCTTTGCTTTTTGCGTTAAACAAGCCTCTGGTTTGTTTGTGATTTGGGCCACATTCTTTCATTTTACGATACAACACCCTTCACTATTAGCACCCCTATAAAAAATGTATAACAAAATATATTCATATACTAAAAAATTAAATAATAAATCCAACCAATTCAAGTAAATTTTCTTCACCCGAATAAAATTCAATACAAAACTGAAATGACTAACTAAAGCGTTTTTGTTCTTTGCACTTTGAAGTGGATCACAATTTATTACTTCCTGTTTGTCGACACCGAGGAACCCTTCAAAATGGCCATAACAAGAGAACATGCTGTTCAAGTAAGGCAAATGTGCGTCTTTGTGTGTCACAAAATGGCACGTGTAACCCTCCCAGCGTTGATGGATATTTTGCTTGTAGAGGAGATGGAGACTTCAGAGTATTGAACTTCTGAGGTGTAAAATTTAAGAAAAACAAAATGAAAACATGGATTTTGATTGAGATTTTCTGCAACACCACTCATGGGCTTGGTGTAAAATAAAAGATTTGGTTAGCCACTCATGCCTAATGGCAAGTATGGTGGAGAATCTGTGATGCTGTGTGACTTTTTCTGTTCCAAAGACCCTGGGAACCTTATTTGCACGATAAGTTATTTGAAACACCACAACAAATAAAAGCCAGGCGACCTCTCTCAGAATACTGATGCTGCTCTCCATTTGCCTTGAAACTCAAAACTAGCAAGTTGCAGATGACATCATCTCCACCTTTTTGCCTTCCAGTTTCCTTCTTGTTGAACTGTAGAGTATAATACATGGATGTTCTCACAAAAGTTATTGTTAAATGTACAAATACAGCCGAACTGAGCATCAGAATGCATTTTAAATTCACATTTTACTGCAAGATCTTTTTAAGCCGTGATTAACTGGTCAACTGAGCATTAAACGTTAAACAACAATAGGTGGTGATTTTTCATTGCTAATTTAGTCACTTTGGCCACTGTTGTTAAAACTAACAATGCCAATGAAACCTTTCTATAAAGTTTTGTGTATATAAACGGCGCTGAAACATCACAGAAAAGTAGTGCATCTACAGCTGACTAAATGCTAAACAAATAACAGAAAAACTGCCAAAACAGTCAAAGTATGAATGCCGAACTTGGGTGTGGTCCTGTTGCAGCGACTTGTCGACTCGTAATTCCGACTTTAGGGACTGTTCCAGTTGAAATTCCCGACTCAGAGGTCGGAAATTCCAACTATCGAGGTGAAAAGGTCATTGGGTCTTTCAGTCGAACAAAACCAACACAGAGAACGATCAGATCCATCTGATCTGTGTGCTCAAACTGTGTAATGTTAGACGATTAAGTGCCTTTCTGTTGACAAAGGCAGGGGCTGAACCAAGAAAGAACAGCAGGGGTGCCAAGGTTTGTTTGCAACCTTGGCACCCCTGCTAACCGTTATAGTTGGTAACACAAGCTGACTCTGCTGAAACTAATGAGCTCAACAGCAACCCGCAGTCTGTAAAGTTTATCTAAACTCATAACGGCACCCTTTGTCAGTAAATCTGCGTGGGTGTTTTGCTCAGTTCTTCCGTAGCTGGGTGTTTGAATTTCTTGAGTGTTGGTCATCTTTAATCACCTCTACTGCTGTAAATGCTGCGGTCTGAAGCATTTCCCAGAAGCTGAGTTCAGGTTGTACAGTAGGTGACTCAAGCTCAGTCATACCCCTCTGGACTTGTTGTTTACTTATATTTCAGACTTTGAGCAAGAACAAAGAGCATTATAACAGTATCAGTGTCATCCTTAAGCTGTTGTAATCAATTCGTTTTGTGTGCATATGTGTCATTAGTATGTGAGTTGTTTTATAAATACTCCAGTTGCTATGTTTTCTTAAGTTGCTCTAATTTTGCTGCTTAAAATACGATTTTCTGGTTCTAAAGAAATTGGAAAATCTTTTTAATTAAGAACCAAGTGCAGATTTTTTTTAAGGTAATTTGAGAAAGATGTCTCCAGGATCTTTCAAAGTGACTAAAAGTCTTAAATCTAAATGTTTTCAGGAGTCAATTTTCTGAAAGAATTACCTACAGTGCTTTATTAGCCACCTTAGCAATATCTTCAGATTTAGCTTTTTCTTGTCACAGCAAAATGTTTCAGATAATAAAGCAATTTTAACGTCAGACACGTTTTCTTCAAATCATGATTTAATTTATTAAGAAAGAAAATCTCTCTAAAAATACCCAACTATCTGCTAAAACGTAATTGCTCTTTAACCTGGTTGTGTTAGTCTTGGCGCCATTGAGTTTTTCTTGCGTAACGTGTTTGACCGACGATATGATGTTCTTCTGCTAAGATGCTGTCTTAGTCTTACGTCAGATCAAACAGGAGGGGCATCTTAAATAAAATCACTTTGCTCTCGTCATCAACATGTTTTTTAACAGAAAACAGTCGGCCACTTCTTAGAAGGGTGCTTACGCGTTTGATCCATGTGTGGATAATGGCTCTCATTGTGGTTGGTTGGAGTCGTAAATTCATAGAAATGGCTTTGTGGCCCTGCCCACCAGACTGATAGATGTCAGTGACCTCTACAGGTCAGGCAATATTGAGGCTTGTGTGTGGCTGGTGATAGTAAACAAAAAAATATGTCATACTTTGAAAAGTGTTATATTTACTCTGGTTATATTCTCTTCATTTAAAATGGAAAACCAAAAACAGAAGAAAACTACAAGAGTTTTGTAGTAGTACAAGTTGATTTAACCTACATATAAAAACTCAAGAGGCATGCCAGATCACAAAACCCCAACTTGAGTTAGTTAAATAAAAAACTTTGCCAACTTATGTTTACTTGACGTTTTTGAGTAAACTCACTAAATTTATTTTTTTTGAGATTCTATTAGAAAGATCTTTAAATTGTAACTCACACCAGGGCCTTACTCCGCCCAATCTCATACTTGAAAAACATGCGGGAAGAGGGCTGGGCATGGTCTGACTACAAGTAAAAGCAAAATAAATGATAAATGACCTAACTGGATGCTAAGCTAATACATCGCTAACCTGAAAATCGACAGGACTTCAAAACTCACCATTCAAACTCCAGGTCGATACTGAGGCTCAAGACGGAGCTGGTTTTATACCCCACAGCGGCAGAGCTACTGACGCACCAGTTTCTCCAAGTGACGTCACAACAACCTTTGAACCAATAGCAATACTGATTCAAAATTCAATGCAAGACACCCGCTGAACGCTAGGAGCTCGTCACACTGACCGTTTTAGACAAAAAAGTTGGATTTCAACAAAAAAATGCAGTAAATTTTCAAAATAATCACCAGGCTATGTAGACAGCTCAATCATGTTAACAGTTTTATTTAACTGTTTAATGTTAACAGTTATTGACGCAAAAAAGGTTGATTTGCAGGTAAGTTACCCCTTTAAAATGTCTCAAAAAATCCTAAATTTAACCCTGTTAGAGACGACTTAATTTTTCATAGAAGGATATAAAAAGCAAACTCTAAACCCTTTCTGAATCACTTCTCCAATATACCTGAATACATTGAAAAGCTATCTATCTATATATACCATATTATACTTTTAAATTGACTTAATAATAAATCATCCTAAAGCGTGTTTTTTGACCACGTTTACGCTTATTTAAGTAAGTAGGGACCCGTGTGTTTGAGCTAATAGTATAACATAAGCAGGATGGTGGTTAGGAAGAGGTTAGGGAGTTCGTCCTGCAATTGGCAGGTTGCTAGTTCGATCCCCCTTTCTGACTGTCTCCGTCGTTGTGTCCTTGAGCAAGACACTTCACCCGCATTGCTTGCTGGTGGTGGTCAGAGGGGCTCGGTGGCGCCGATGTATGGTAGCCTCGCCTCTGTCAATCTGCCCTAGGGCAGCTGTAGCTACTAACATAGCTCACCACCGTCAGGGTGTGAATGGGTGAATAACTAAACTGTAGTGTGAAGCGCTTTGGAGGACGTCAAGACTAATTAAAGCGCTATACAAGTACAAGCCATTTACCATTCTTTTTCAAAACCATAGCTACTAGACACATACTAGAGATATTTTTGCTTCTTAAGCCCTTGCATGTGATTCTACAGACTAGCTTGAGCTTGCATGTTCCTCCAGAGGAAGGTTCATATCTCTGATCGGTCTTTAACTTCATGCATTACACTCTGAAACAGAGACTCATCTGTATGTTTCTGCTCTGTGCTGTACATTTGTGCCCTGGGCCTTTTAAGATGATATGAAGTGCTCCATGATCACCCAGCCTTCTCACGCTAGCTGTTGCTAATGGAGTTACCGCTGCACCGACGTTTAGCCAGGGTCCGGGGTAAAGCTGCTGTAAAATGTAGATTGTTGCATTTCATTAAGGATGGCTTAAAACAGGGGTGTCAAACTCATTTTGGTTGAGGGGCCGCATACAGCTTATTCTGATCTCAAGAGGGCCACACGAGTTAACTCATTGCAAGATTAAATAGAACTAATAAATGTGGACTTGTTGTTAATTTTTATATTAAATTAATTTCACTTTTACACAATATATTATGAATAACCTCAGCGTTTTTAAGAAAAGTTTGTGCAATTTTAACAATACTTTTACTCAGTTAAACATTTACTTGTGCATTATGCATAAGAATTGATCACAGTGATTGTACAATGTTGAAAAACATTTATTCACATTTTTTGGAACTTAAAAACACTGTCCTGCATGACAAAATACATCAAACAGATAAAAATTAAGAAATTATTAAAAATTTTCCACACCTGAAGCTTAATCTGCTAATTAAAACACATGGGCCCCTCATGGGCAATATAGGAACTGCAAATTTTTAATTAAACAAAGTACATGTTTTTTTCAATAATTGTTTTATCATTCTCTTCCTTTTATCTCCTCTTTCTTTCACCTTTTGTTTTTTTTCGTCTTGTTCTTCCTTTCCTCTCCCACTTCCCCATTGTAGTGTCCATATCATTTGAGATATTCTCCACATGAATCATAATAAAACTATTCACATTCATACATCAAGCGGAGCACTATGGCAAAAGCAGTACTGCTCCACTTGTGAAAGTCAAATCTGATGAGCTCTTTTTGGCATTAAGACAACAATTCTTATTGCCACATTGCCAGACAGGACACTGGGAAAAAAATAAATAAAAAATTTATTAAGATAATGCATTTAGCCACCGGGCCGGACTAAATTGTTCGGCGGGCCGGATCCGGCCCACGGGCCGTATGTTTGACACCCCTGGCTTAAAATATAGATTTTTTTAAATGTAGAATTTATTCTATTCTATCAGAAATCATGTCAGTGATGACATAAATGGCTTCACGCTCCTAAACTGTGCCTCCGCTGTTTTCCAGTTATCCAGAGAATGGTGTGGTGGAGATGCGATCGGTAGACGTACGGCCCCGTGCCAGGACCCTGCTCCGGTGGGACCAGCTGCAGGTGGGCCTACAGGTGATGGTCAACTACAACATGGAGACCCCAGACGAGAGAGGCTTCTGGTACGACGCAGAGATAGTGGCCATAAATCAAACCTCTCGCACCAATAAGGAGCTCCGGGTTAAAATTCTCCTGGGGTGAGGATCTTTCAGCCTTGCGATCGACTGCTTTGATTCCAGCTAGATTATACTCTGCTCTGTTGGCACGTGTTAATTAATCTTTGTTGGCTGTTTATGTCGTCCCACAGGGGCCCTGAAGATGTCATCGGAGATTGTAAAGTTCAGTTTTTAGATGAAATCTACCAGGTGGAGAAACCAGGAGCTCGTCCGCTGTCAAGCGCAGACGGACAGTTTAAACGTATGAACTAGTCTTTCAGCAGTACGGCAGTTTCAATTTCATCGTATATTTAGCCTGAATACACTACAAAGATAAGACATAATATAATGTTCAAACTGATGAACGTTATGTAAGGTCAGGGAAGGGGATCTAGAAGCTATTATTTAGGATATTCGGCTTGCAGGGATTCTCCTTTTATACCCAGTTATGACGCTCCAGTGTCTCAAATTAAGCTGTTCTCCTGTGGGATGTTTCTAACAGGTGTTTTTTGAGCAGTCCTCAACTTTCCCAGTCTTTTCTTTCCCCTATCTGAGCTATTTTCGGAACGTGTTACATGTATCAAATTTAAAGTGTTTGAATATTTGCACACACACAAAAAAAAAACAAGTTTATCAATTTGAATGTTAAATATCTTGTCTTTGTAGTATATTTAATCGAATATAGGTTGAAAAAAAATTTGCATATCAATGTATTCTGTTTTTATTTACATTTTACACAACATCTCGTCTTCATTGGAACTGGAGTTGTAGTCATGCTCTTTAAACTTTTCCACTGTTCTGTCAGGTATAACCAGTGTTGTATAGTAATGAAGTAAAAATACTTCACTACTGTACTTAAGTATATTTTGGAGTACTTTATACTTTTCTCGAGTATAAAATTTTTTGATAACTTTTACTTTTACTTCACTATATTTCTGAACTTAATTGCATACTTTTACTCCAATACATTTTCAATGTTTGGTTTAGTTACTCGTTACAAAAAGAGAGAGAGAGAGACTCAAGCACGCAAGTGTTTTGACCCCACCTACTGATTGACTGCGACAAAGTCGGGACTTGCCTTGTCTTGTTCATCACCACCAACAGGATATGAAGCTGGTTCAGTGGTAAATCAGGTTAAATTAACCTTGTGGTATAGGTAAAGCATCTAATAGCAGAGAGTCCTAATTTTACTAACTAACTAACTAAATGATAACCTGCAGGTGTATCTATTAGCAGGTTTACCACTTCCTGTAGGTTGGCTGGACCTGGTTTATCACTTAACCATGTTCTTAGTATACACCCCCTGGTCTACATTTTGCCTGCACTTGGTTGTGTACAATTTTAAAGTGCATAGTACTGACCTTACTTGAAGAAGGAAAACTGAAAGCTCACAAAAATGTTGTATTTTCTGTCTAAATTTGGTCTAAATTTCTCCTGTATTGGCTGTTTATATTATTTCAAGTGAATTTGACTTTCAAAGTTTACCAAAATCGAAAAAATGTTATTCAAACTGCATTTGCTTTGTTTTACTTTTTACTTATACTTTTTATTACATTACATGAGTACATCTATTTTTACAGTAATTTTCATACTTAAGTACAAGACATTTCAGATACTTTAAGACTTTAACTCAAGTAACATTTCAGTCAGTGACTTGGACTTTTACCAAAGTCATATTTTGGAGAGGTACCTATACTTTTACTTGACTCCGAGATTTCAGTACTTTATACAACACTGGGTATAACCACGAGCTAAAGGGTATTTTGCAGGGATTAGTGGTGTACAATTGGAAAGTGGATGAACCAGAATACATGTCCTTCAAGGTTTCCTATAAATAAAAAATCTAAAGAGTGAGGCATGCGTTTCAATTTAACCCCCATGAGTTAATACTTTATAGAACTACGTTTCACTGCATATCCATCCCCACGTCTTTTAGTTTATGATCCTCCCAGCTTCGCACAGCTGAAGACCGTCATTTTTGCCAATTCTTTCCAAAATAGCTGAGGCTCAGTTAGATTGGATAGAGAGCATCTGTGAGCAGCAATATCCAGTCTTGCTGCGGATTCCTAATTTAATTTAGGTCGGGCTTTGACTGGACCGTTCTGACAAATGAATACATTTTGATGTAAACCTTTGTTTCTATCATAGCTCTGCTTGAATGTTAAAAAAATGACATGCTAGCCTCTAGCCTTTCTCTGTCTGTTTCTATGAACGCTCTGCAGCTTCATTCATCTTCCAACCAACCTAACCTTATCTCTGGCCTGTGTTTCTTGGTCGTTTTCATGCGGTTTGTTCTCTAATGTGCGTCTTCTGAGGCCTTCACAGAACAGCCGTGTTTATTCTGAGCCAAGCGCTAATTTCTAGTTGCAGGTGAATTCTGAGGCAATATGGTTGCGCTGGATTTTTTAGAGTAAATCTGGGTGAATGCATTGGACACTTTTCAGAATTATATTTGTTAAAAATGTGAGAACCATACAGTTGTTGTTTTTTTTTTTTTTTTTACTTCCACTTTACAATTATGTGCTCCTTCCTGTTGGTATGTTGTGTCAAAGTGCTTTGAAGCTCGTGGTTGTAAGTTGAACAATTTAAAAGTTAAAATCTTATAATTACCCTTGCAAGGCACTATTTTTTACTAGTAGTAAATATGAAAATATGGGTGATTTCGTCTGATTTGTGACTCAAGGGAAGAGCGGACCGGAGTGCAAGCACTGCAAGGCCGACCCCGACTCGGAGTGCCGATTCTGCTCCTGCTGCGTGTGCGGCGGCAAGCAGGACGCTCACATGCAGCTGCTGTGTGACGAGTGCAACATGGCGTTCCACATCTATTGTCTCAACCCGCCACTGGCCACCATCCCAGACGACGAGGACTGGTGAGAGAGAGCGACGGAGAGCCGCTCAACAATTAGCTGCAAGATTCTGAGCTTCAGTCATTTAACGAACGCTGATTAAATGGAGTTTAGCGTGGGCTGAAGTATATTTACATAGTAATTAAATGGCGGCTGATTGTAGACTCAAATTGAAATAATAGGGTAATGCACTTACAGGTTGCAGTTAATTTAATACATTGACTTTCTGCAAAAATATAAATGAGGTTGCAACAGGATCCCTGTTTTGCCATTTGTTGTAATTGAAGAAGCATAAGTGAGTTATTACTGAAATCCCACTTAAAGGGCCAGATTCTTTGTACTTTACTGGGTTTTATACAATGTTTAGCTTTTTTTATCAACTATATATATATATATATATATATATATATATATATATATATATATATATATATATATAAAAAAGAGGATCAACGTACCTGTTAAGCATGTTAAAATTAACAGTTTTACGGAGTTTGACCAAAACAAGTTGTAATGTGCAAGTTATGATAAAGAAATTGTAGTGGCTCTGTTGTTTATTTACTTAACAAGAGGAGTTTCATAAGCTTCCACTTTTGTCTCCCCAGTGTGTTTCCTGTGGGTTGATTTTACATTTTTATATGTAAATATGTTTCTTTTACAAGAGCCAGTAGCCTCATCAATTCATATAGACATTAATTGTTTCACGTCTGGATTCTTTCATGCTTTTTATTAGTTGATTATTTTTCTCATATTTTAAAATTCACTATATTTATACCTAGAATTGTGGTAATTGTCCTATAAAACTAGTCCTAGTTTTGAACATTTTTAACAGATATAAATGTCATCGTTAGATTTCTGTCCCAGAGCGACATTGATGGCCAAGCAGGGAATGATTTCCTTTTATTCCCCAGGTACTGCCCGACCTGTAAAAATGACACCAGCGAAGTTGTTAAGGCGGGCGAGAAGCTCAAAGCCAGCAAGAAGAAAGCCAAAATGCCTTCTGCTACCACTGAGAGTCAAAGGGACTGGGGAAAGGTAAGTCCTCAGGCCTCGTGTGTGTGGGGGGGCGTGCACACACTGCAAAAACGGATGTAAGATTAAGCAGAAATGTTCTTTAAATTTGTGTATTTGTCCTTGATTTGAGCAGGTAAATAAGATTATCTGCCAATGGAATGAGTATTTTGACCCCTAAAATAAGATAATTAGACATCGTGCACTTGAAATAAGATGATGGAGGTAAATTGTTCCTATTTTAAGTGCAGAAATCTTCTTTTATTGGCAGATCATCTTATTTACCTCCTCAAATCAAGGAAAAATACACACATTTTAAGAACATTTTACTTATTTTTAGTTCCGTTTTTTGCAGTGCACTACTAGCAGGACAGATAGGTGCTCTGTAACTCTTAGAGAAGGTCTTCATTTGCATCCGCTTCAACATTCGCTTTAGCAGCAACTGTAGCAGCAGTAATTTATCTCGAAAGGTATGGAATAATATGGAATTTCCTTTAATTATGGAGAGCAAAATCAAGTATGGATGTTTAGGTTTTCAGGCCTCCTTCTAAAAATCAGATTTTCCTAAAAAAAAAAAAAAATGACGCCATATGTATCTTTCATTTGGAACATCGCAATTTAGGTTTTCTTCAGTCTGACAGATTTTGTTTTCTAGTTGTAACCAAAAATAATAGAGGCACACTCATTAGAAAATAAACTAGACATTTGGTCTGGTTCAGATGCCACACTTGAAACGGAGCTGACTGAATTTCGTTAAAACGCTGGAAAATCAAATCCGTGACATGGCCCCGTTACTGCGCCGCTAAACCCAATCCCCGCATTGTGGTGTCGTAAGATTTGTGCAACATGCAAATTATGAAACCCCACGACATAAATCTTTTCTGCTCAAACATCAAAGTGGTAAAAAAAAAAAAGACTGTTGCAAAAAGTCTGAGTCTGGAAATGTATTTTCACTTGTTACTGAAACATTCTCTAATAAACAGGATGACTCGGTTTCACCTGCAAGAGGTAATTTATTTTCTACATTCAATAACCAGATTACTGCAGGAATTTGGGAGGAATGTGTCACCGTGTATGAAGTCCCGTTTTCTACCTACAACAGTGTTTTAAGCTGTTTTATAAACGGTAAGATACATTTTAAAACTTTAGGTACTGAACTCAAAAGTCTAAACATTACGCTTACCGTCAGCAGTTTCATTTTTAAACAAAACTTATTCAGATTAATTGGATGTTGCAGCAGTAAATCTGTGTTCCTTACAAGCTGTTCCGTGCTTTTAAATTATACCCTTGTTTGTTCTGGTTTGATGAGCGTTTTATATTTCTGAAGAACATCTGATCAGACGGGCTGATCAGAACGTTTTGTCATCCCTAATAAATTCAGCCCATGTTGCTGAACACCGTGGTCTGAGCAGTGGATTTGGTTGCCAATATCTTCAGGGGCAGAATTACTGACTTATTGATTTATTTTTTTTATTTTTTTCTAGATTTTTTTCCAAATAAAAAATGAGCTATTAGACTCCCTGTTAAACTAAGTCTTACCAGATTTATTACGCTTGAATGGCCCAGTTAGATGTTTATATTTAACAAATAAAGGCTGAACTTTTATTTCAATTTGTTTTTTTAAAGAGATTTTGTGTTCACGGCACACGGTCAAATGATCTCCCCAGGGTCTTCTCGTGTGTACAGTTTTTGGCTATTTTCTGTCATGAATACGCCCTCTCCTTGACGCTCCTCTCCTTGGTGTAATGTGAACAATGCCGTTAGGCACGACTTAGCCACTTTCCTGGAACAGCCAATGGAAAATAACTCCCTTCTTTACCAGAATGTTTTTTTTTTTTTATGTTTACTAATTGAAAACAGCCCGCCTTGCACTCTCGGCTACATTTAAGTGCTCTGAGTCACACAGTGTTCATATTTGACTTTAAAACCTTAACGACTCTATAACTCTTATAAATAAACCACTTTTATTTTATGGTAGTCACACTTTAAAACTCATTTGTAACGGCTAAATCTGGACCCAAATATTCTAATACTTGATTTTTTATTTTTTATTTAAATACTGCAGGTTCTCCTTCATTTCATTTGTACTTGATCACTCTGCTTTAAAGAAACTTAGAAGGTGCAATCCTGTAAGAAATGTGTTGTACTGTGTCATCATGCTGAAAGGCTGCCTTCTTTGATGTAAATGCAGGGTATGGCCTGCGTGGGGCGCACTAAAGAATGCACAATTGTTCCCTCAAACCACTACGGACCTATCCCTGGCGTTCCTGTGGGAACCACCTGGAAATTCAGAGTGCAGGTCGGCCTTTTTTATTTGTTTTCCAAAGACGACAAACGCAGCCGTTCCCGCTTTCTCGCCCCTTCACGTCTGCTTCCGTTTCTCAGGTGAGCGAGGCGGGCGTCCACAGGCCGCACGTCGGCGGCATCCACGGCCGCAGCAACGACGGCTCCTATTCCCTGGTGCTCGCCGGGGGCTTTGAGGACGAAGTGGTGGGTTCTACTCTTCGCCGCTGGTCTGTTCAGCCACACGTGACGCTCATTTTTGCTCTTATTTTTTTACCTTTTGTGATCATCTGCGTCAGGACCGGGGGGACGAATTCACCTACACAGGCAGTGGGGGTCGCGACCTCTCGGGAAACAAACGGATTGGAGAGCACTGTTTTGACCAAACGCTGACTCACATGAACAGGTGCAACACTTAGAAAAAAAAGTCCCTGGGTTTAGAAGGATAACACGCTGTTAGCGCCTGTTTTTGTGTTTGCTCAGCTGATGGAGATTTGAATCCATGTTTTAGGTGATGAACGATTCTGTTTTAAACTTTGTTTGTTTGACCGACTGTAGGGCATTAGCCTTAAACTGTGACGCGCCCCTGAATGACAAAGTTGGAGCCGAGTCCAGAAACTGGCGGGCGGGGAAACCGGTGAGGGTGGTACGCAGCTCCAAAGGTAGACGCATCAGCAAATACGCTCCAGAAGAAGGAAACCGCTACGACGGTATTTACAAGGTATGTTGTCGGGTTGTGCATTAAAAAAAACAAAAAACTGCTTAGTTTAAGTGACGCAGCTTAAAATGTAGAAGTGTTGCCAGCACTGCAAAAAGGGAACTAAAAGTAGGTAAAATGTTCTTAAAATTAGTATATATTTCCTTGATTTCAGCAGCTAAATAAGACTATTTGCCAATGGAATGAGAATTTCTACCCCTAAAATAAGATACTTAGACATCCTGCACTTGGAATAAGGTGATGGAGATGAATTGTTCTTATTTTAAGTGCAAAAATCTTATTCCATTGGCAAATAATCTGATTTACCAGCTCAAATCAATGAAAAATATGCTAATTTCGAGAGGAAATTAGCCTACTTTTGAGTTCCCTTTTTGCAGTGAGTAAGGCACAAATGTGTGCAATGTAGTTACACTGCAAAAACGGATCTAAAAATAAGTAAAATGTTCTTAGAGTTAGTGTATTTGTCCTTGATTTGAGCAGGTAAATAAGATTATCTGCCAATGGAATGAGTATTTTGACCCCTAAAATAAAATAATTAGACATCCTGCTCTTGAAATAAGATTATGGAGAGGAGTTGTTCCTATTTTAAGTGCAAAAATCTTATTCCGTTGGCAAATCATCTTATTTACCTGCTCAAATCAAGGACAAATGCACTGATTTTAAGAAGATTTTACTTATTTTTAGTTCTGTTTTTGCAGTGTAGAAATGCTGCCATACCGGACACTCCTGCTGGTTTTAAAGTGTTGTATTGTGGCTGTCTGTAGGTGGTGAAGTACTGGCCAGAGATCGGAAAGTGTGGTTATTTGGTGTGGAGGTACCTGCTGAGACGAGACGATCTGGAGCCAGCACCCTGGACCCCTGAAGGACTGGAGAGGATAAAGAAACTAGGCCTTTCAGTTCAGGTTAGACTGCCAGGGTTAGGTGTGCAGCTTAAAAAAAATGGCATTAAATAAATACAGTAATGTAGTGGTGTGGGTAAAATGTTACAGATTTTGTTTTTAATCACATAAACATTTTTCACATCTTCACTGCAAAAAGGCAACTAAAATTAAGTAAATTATTCTTGAAATGAGTGCATTTCTTCTTGATTTGAGCAGGTGAATAAGATTATTTGCCAATGGAAAAAGATTTTTGCACTTAAAGTAGGAACAATTCATCTCCATCATTTTTCAAATGCAGAATATCTAGTTTTAGTATCTTATTTTAGGGGTAGAATTTACTAATCCCATTGGCAAATAGTCTTATTTACATGCTCAAATCAATGATAAATAGACAAATTTCTAGAAAATTTTACTTACTTTTAGTTCCCTTTCTGCAGTGTTCAAATAGATTTTGATGGACAAAAATAAACATAAATAGTTTTTTTTTTTTCAAGTAATGAGTTTAGTTATTAAGGGGGGAAAGCTATTAAAGCCAACCTGACCCTATGGGAAACAGATGAATTAAAAAGGTTTATCAACATTCCAGTCAAACATGGTGGTGGTGGTGGTATGATGGTGTGGGGCTGCTTTGCTGCTTCAGCGAATTACCATAATTGATGGAAACGTCACTTTTGCTGTGCTTTGGCTGAAGCAAAACATTGTAGCAGACAGTGAGCCAAAATACATTGTTTTTGGCAAATTTATCGCAAATGCTCGATGGTGGTTGCTGTCGCCAGGGTTGGTAATGGGTTTACTTTCAAATATGGCCAGGTTTGTCTCGGGCAGGTTCTTTTGCCTCAATAAATGAAATTAGGGGTGTACGATATAGGAAAAAAAGCATATTTATAGAATAAAAATCATATTGAGCGATATCGATAATTATCAACAAATACAAAACATACATTTTAAGTGCAGCCCTGGCCATTTTATGCTACAACCTAATCTTACATACAGAACACACAAACACTGAATTCAAAGTCAACCCTTTATTCAACCAACTTTTTACTAAAAACTGCACGTTTTTAAAAAAGAATAAAGAACGTGTGAACTCTGAACTCTTTAAAGGGGGCAGAGCTTGGTGACAGAGCGTTCCTAGGTCTGCGTTGTGATTGGTTGGGAGGATGTAATCGCTGTAATATTAACCTACATGGCTATAATGTAAAAGAAAGGAAAACTGTTATTCTGTTGAACTTTTTATTTACCTTTTTTTTTTTACTATCATCGACATACATACATGGATCGATATATATTGTTATTCAGTTATTGTTCAGCCCTAAATGAAATCATCATTAGAAAATCGCTTTGTAAAACTTAGTCTTTGTCTAATATTAAAATCTGTATAATGAGCTAAAATATTTAAATGTAACAAAAACACAAACCAGTCTGTAGATAGATTTGCGCAGCACTATAAATGCACAAATGGCTCTCTTGCATGTCTTTTCCTCTAGTACCCACCAGGCTATTTGGCAGCCATGGCTAACAAAACAAGGAAGGAGGCCTGTGCTAGACCTGGTCGAGGCGGTCGCAGTAAGCACTATCCTGGAAGGGGGAGGCCACGGAGGCGCAAGATTAAAACGAAAGAGGAGGAGGAGGAGGAGGAGGAGGAGGGGGCGGAGGCAGAGGAGGGGGAGGAGGATGAGGAGGGGGGTGAGCCTCCAGAAACCCAGATGGAAGTGGATGCACCACAAAGTAATGGAGAGCAGAAGACTGCCGGAGAAACTGGTGGGTGCTATTACAGATGATGCTCAAAGCAGGTCAGAAAAAGGTGTTGAAGAGGACAGGTGAGAGCAGCGGGATCGCTGAAAAACCTCTTCAAGATGCCACATTAATATCTCCAATAATCTACACATTTACAGTCATACTCTGCCCTTCATTGTTAATTTGATAGTTTTTCTTTCAGTTTTACATGTTCTCCCTCTGCGAAATTAGCTGCAGCTTCTCACGTGTTGTGGCGTCTTTGCCAGAATTGTCACCAGAGACCGAGCCTCCGTCTAAACGTGTCAAGATAGAGGAGACCTTCCAGCTGACCGAGCAGCAACAGCAGCTGATCCAAGATGACACAGCCAACAAGAAGCTCTGGGATGAAGCCATTGAGCACCTTAAAGAGGGACCGGTATAACTACCAAAACATTTTAACTTTAACTACGTCAGGCCACGGAGTTACCCAGCTCCGCAGCTAAACAGCATTTCTATGATATTTAAAGGTGACCTATTATGAAAAATTAGATTTTCGCAGGTTTGTGTACTTCCATTTGGGTCTTTACTGCTTCTAGTCCCAGTGCTAAAAAAATAAATGTTTTGTTGGTGTCTGGAAAACAAGCCTTTTCAAAAACCTCCGGCTTATTACGTCACAATGGGCAGGCACTGCCCCTCACCTAGCAACACAAGCAAAGTAAAACTGTAACGTAGAAACATTTAACACATTACACATACTTTTATATAAATCTTACACTAAAGTTATAATTATGATGGGAATAAATCACATACACAAGTTAACGTCCAGCATTAATACATGCCGAAAAATTCCTTTACGCTTAACTACAGCTGAAAAGACACAGACAACTAACTGTCAGCATGATGCTAGTTTACCCTGAAAATTCAGTGGGGATGCTAGCGCTACTAGCGTCTTATATTTTCTAAGAGTCTTCTGACCTAAAACAGCCAAAATGCCCCCTAGTAGTATCTTACACAAACACTTTATAAAACTGTAGCACTCACAGATTTTTTTCTTGGCAGCTGAAAAGATATAAGAGGATAGTTTAACACTGCAGAAACGTTTCAATGCAGCTCTGGAACTCCCTTTAAGGTAGCCCTGTAGGAATAGGACATTACTTCCCATTCAGAAACTGTTGTTGCATCTTTGCTGGTTGTGCTGGAGGCTCCTCTTCTTCAGGGTCAAAGATGTACACTTGCACCATTGTTTGCAGCCATTTTAATGTTTATAAAGTGTGATTGTAAAATTTTGGGGCGTTTCCAGCTATAGCTTATGTGCATAAAAGTGACAGAGCCCTAAAACAGCTCATTCTGAAAGGAGCTCAAAAAGGTGAAGCTGAGAAGATGAAATCTCATTATCTGAGAATGATTTTGTGCAAAAAAAATTTAATGAACATGTTTAGTTTAGCCTATAGACCTATCCTGGATGTTTAAAAGGAAGCATAACAGGTCAGCTCTATAAACAAAGACTAAATTAAAGAGGACATTTTAAGATACCTTCAGTGTTTTGTCTTAGCAATTGGGATGATTGAAGTGCTCAAAATGATCCACAGCTCGTTTTCCTTGTAGAGAATTTAAACCCTTAGTTTAACTGTGAGATAGGCCTTGCACTGCAAAAAGGGAACTAAAAGTAAGTCAAGTTTTCTTGAAATGAGTGTATTTTTCCTTGATTTGAGCAGATAAATAAGACTATTTGCGAATAGAATAAGATTTCTGCACTTAAAATAGGAACAATTCATCTCATGATCATTTTTTAAGCGTGGGATATCCAATTATCTTATTTTAGTGGTAAAAAATACTAATTCCATTGGCAAAGAGTCTTATTTAGCTGCTCAAATCAAGGAAAAATAGACTAATTTCAAGAAAATTTCACTTACCCTTTTTGCAGTGTGCTCCCTTTGTAGCAACGTCCACACTCAAGAGTTTTGTCATTAGATTGGGTAGTGTGTTCTCTGATTGGGGGGAAAAAAAATAGGATTTTTAGTTTCTGAGCGGCTGATGAACGATCAAATGGGATGGAGTCTAAATTTGTCCGATCAACAGCCATGTTCTTGTCACGTTAGTTTAAAAACATCTTAACTCAGCACAACAAGTAATGAAATCTGTGCCACGTTTTTGTTTTTTGTTTTTTTTTTGGTCACAGTTCTTTTTCTTTCTCTAAATGGTGGCACGGTTGTAAAGAAAACAAATAGTTTCTAACTCGCAAGCAAGCAGATGTTGAGGAATGGGATGCTTTCCCACTGCGGCGTTCGACCAAGCTAGAGACCAGGCTGTTGTGGTTGTGTACATTTCCGTCACTCACAACCCAGGCCTCAGTTTCTTAAACGTGTTAAACTGATAATATTTAATAACGATTTAACGATCCTTTACTCTCCAGACTTCAATCCCATCCAACCAAACGGCATCGACCGAAGAGTCAAAAGCAGAATGAGCTGTTTTGACGTTGGCAGAGAGGGGAGGGGGGGGGGGGGGCAACCCATATACTCAACTCTGCTTTTCAACTCCCGAATGCATTGTCCCCCGCAGATGTGGCCTCCGTTTTAAGGAAAAATAAACAGGTTTTCCATCCAGAAACGTTTTAGAGCCAAGAAGCATTGTTCCAACAAAACAATTATAAACCAAACACACATTTTCCTACTTGTTGTGCTAAGTGGATAAATAAAAGCCTAACATGAGCCGGAGAAGGTAAGGGCTGCAAAGTAGTCACTGTTGTGTTTTTTTGGGGGGGATAAATTAGGGATAAATCTATTTGTTGTTGTTTCTCTTTTCTTACATTTAGCTGTTTATCTCTTTTATCCCTTTTTAATGTGTTCCCATGAAAGAATTTCCTGCGCAAGCTGGAGCAGATCTTCATGTGCGTCTGCTGCCAGGAGCTGGCCTTCCAGCCTATCACCACCATCTGCTCACACAATGTCTGCAAGGTATGTGTCCTGTGCATCCCCACTGTATGTATTGTACAAAATCCTGTTTAAAAAAATAAATTCCAGTTCCCCCTAACTACTCTGGCGTCTCGTGTCCTCAGACCTGTCTGCAGCGCTCGTTTCGGGCTGCGGTGTACACCTGCCCCGCCTGCCGCCACGACCTGGGCAAGGACTATGTCATGAACCAAAACAAGAAGCTCCAGATTCTGCTCGACCAGTTCTTTCCCGGCTACAGCAAGGGCCGGTGAGGTCGAAAACCGACGCGAATGGGGTGGAACACACGCGCATAGGCGTCCGTCGTGCGCGCGCCCTCGTATACTGTCAATTACGTAGAGCTCGACTTTGAAATGCGTTGCACTCACATAATGTACTTAACCACGGGCAAGTGTATTTTGCATTTACAGCCATTTTTACGTATACAATCATTTACACACGAACCACCTCAGTTAGAGACTGACCTCGTCTGCTTGAAACCTGGACCGTCTCCCTTTCACGTCACCAGCCTGGAAATTCAAAACGAAGGGACACGTCTTCACCTCGCTACCCCGGCAACAAAGAAGTGGGCACAAAAACGAACGCACAAAACGGGCCTCCCTTACCCACAATCCCACCCATCATCTCAAGCTCTCTCCTCTATTGCAGTTTTTTTTATTTCTTTTCTCCCCCTTCCTTCCACTGTGTTGCCCGCTGGCGCTGTTAATCGACACGCAGTACATTGTTTGGGTGCAAATTCATGCTCGAAAGCAACGTTTTAAACTCCTGCCAACCTGCTCGCATTTTCACGTACCATGGATGCAGTTTTCCACAAACCCGCGGAGGTCATTCAAGAGATTCTCTCACTGGCCGTGTGGCGGTTTACGGTGCAAGTTTGAGGTGGAGATTTTCAAAGGAAGGGGTTTTACACACTATTTTATAAAACTGAAGCACTATATTAGTGACTCGTGCTGTACGCTTGTTTCTAGGCTAGTCTGGTGCATTTCCTGCATCGTGTTCGGTGCTCGCGTCGCTCTGAATCGCCTGACTTCTTTCTATTGAGCTAACGGGAATAAATAAGGCTTCATCAAGGTCATGGGAGGAGGAGAAAATTGAAAATCAAGCGCTGGTTCAGGTATTATTATTCCTTTTTTTTTTTTTTTTTTTTTTTTTTTTGAATGAGAACTGACTTAAACTAAACTTAAAGGTAAAGGAGTGAATTGTGAGGAAAGCGGTTTGAGCAAAGATTTCACTGTAAGCGAAAAGGGCCGGGCATTTCTGGGACATCAGAAGAGGTCGCTTTGGTATTTTCTCTTTACTTACCGCACAAATGCTCTGAGCGTCGCTTGCTTTAACGTCTGAAAGGCACTGCCTGTGTTTGCCCTTGATGTTACCAGGTAACCAGATTCAAGCAAGACTTTTTTTTTTTTTCTTTCATAGATGTGTGGATCAGAATGTTCTCAGCAAACGTTCGTCAGCTATTTTACTTGTTGCTGTAAATGTTCAGCAGTGAGCTTCTGGCATCTGAAAAGTAGAGCGATAAATGGTCGCATAGCCGTACATGGGCGTGTTTGTCACGATGCACGCTGAAAATGGTGATGGAGGTGGCTCAGAGCGCAGGAATGGAGATTTATAATGAGGCCCAAGTCCAGGGCTGATAGCCCCCCCCTCCCCCTTTTACACCTGCTGCTGCACACTGCCTGAAAGCTGGCTGAAAGAAGGCTCGTGCACTTTTACCTATCTTACAACGACAAAGACAAAATTTGGTCTTTTGGAAATGTTTGTATCCGTTAGTCAGCTGATTGCTAGCCACTCCAGATAGCCTAAATAATTAGATAACGTTAATTTTACATCACTCTATGAAAAGCAAAGAATTGGTGTAATTTAATGCAAAATAAGTACTTTTACTAAGTATAGCTGGTGTTTCTTCTATTGGGCATATATCAACAATAACAATTATTGATGACAATTTTATAAAATATAATATTAAATCATAATCAATAGGTAAAATTACTTTAATAGCAGAAAAAAAATGTTTGTTGCTCTTATTGTTTTAAATTAAAGCAACTAGATCGTGTTATGGTTTTGTGTAGATACTGTAAAACTGGTATTTTCCTTTTAGTTTCTCGTGCTGAGAGACTCCCCCAGTACATGACCAATAAACAGTTAAAGAAAATACCATTAAGTTACTCATTAGGTTATATTCCTAAAGTTAAAATGTGTTTTACAGCATTGTTTGCTCTGCCTTTTGGTTATGCAGTGTTCAGCATTAGAGATCCGTCTATTTTCATGCCAGTTAATGATCTGCTAAACTGCAAACTCACAGGTCAAACAGAATATGCTCCTGGTCGGTATATGACTCTCATTGTGCGATGGCCGAGAGTGAAAATAGTGTTTTTAACACAAAAACGTCAAACGAAAATGCACAACCAGACCTAATTACTTCTATTTAAAACAGAAAAGCAACAGCTATACCTACTGCTATGTAAATAATTCACTGTAATGATTAACAGTCACAATAAGGTTATCAATACCATAGACTTAAGCAAAAATAGAAAATTAACACTTGCTAATTTAGGTGTATATATATAAAAAAAGAAAAATAGTTGCTGTTTAATTTAGTCAGGCTATCTGCACAGGTAGCCAGCCTGCAGTTAGCTACACAACAGACATGCCATTTGTAGATGCCAAAGGTTGTTTTAAAAGAATACAACGAGCGATTTAGTTTCCACACCATGACTATGCTTGGAAGAAGTCGCCTCCTGTCAGCCAGCTGACCGCCAGTGCACAGCAACAGTGCGGGGAGGCACTTTTTACACAGCTGCAGAAAAGTCTGGTCACCCCGGCACGTTCTCTGGAGTATTATTATGAGTTTAAATCCTAGGAAATATGCCAAAAAAATAAAATCAGGCACATGCCATTACTCCGGTTTCTTAAATGTACCAGTATGAACCTGTAACAGGTGCACACAGGTGTGGCTATAGTGCGTTTTAAGCAAAGTGAACAGCAGAAAGTGCTGCTGGGATGGAGGCAGGAGATGAGTGGTAACCTGGCTGTTTTCGACCAGCGGGGCTCCAGCTAAGTGCAGAATGAGAGAAATGAAGTGTTCATTAACCTTTTAAATCACGCTAACCAAGTCAAGGAGACTCCAAAAGTAGATGTACGAACCGCTAAATGGTCATAATAAAGACTGTGTGTGAAAATGAGCCAATCAGAGATGTCGTTGTACTGCCTTAAGCGTCATATAACATACCAATTTTATTAAGTACGTCCTAACACAGTCAAGTCAAGGCTCGATAGGTGCCTGTGACTAAACTGAAAACCCTCTCCTCGTGCTTGTTTTATTAAATCAATCACCTTTTGGTCTTATTAAAAGCAACGGTGCAAATGAAAAAGAGCACTCTTAATATAGACGTCGCTCAAATCTTAGAATAGTAGCTAAACTGTTTTAAAAAAGGAAAATTGCTTATCTTGGTTGGTTGAAAAGCGTAACAAGAGGGGAAAATTGATTTCCTTTTTTTTTTCTACTGGATGTGTATAGAGTAATGAGGATTTGTAACTTGAAATTTTTTTAAATATATATATTTTTTGTGTACGCAGGTTCTAGCAAAACGCGTAGCCCATAATAACCTCGGATCGACTGCTATGAGCATTACACAAACAATTGTATGTTCACTGTATGAAAGATTCCCGCATTTAAAAAATAAAAATAAAAATAGGAATGACTAACCATGTTGGATATGAAGCATTAACTCGACTATGAATGGAGGTGGGGGGGTTGTTTTGTTTTTCATCAAGAATTGTTAAAACCAAACTAAAAGCACTTAGAAACAAACAATTGCTGATTTTAGTTGCTGTACGAACACCCCTGCAGCAGTATTGTAAAGATCTTAAAGATTCTCACCCTTTTTTTTCATTGCTTTTATCCTTTTGAGTCACATTGACTTAAATCTTTTCCAAAGTGTCATAACCCGAAGCTTTTAGCGGCCAGGTCTCTCTTACAAATTCAAACTGTGGGTCCTCTTAAGCTCTGTCTGCTAATTCAAGCCATTAAAAGATTAATAAACGTGCTTTTCTTTCATGCATCAGAATTTTATTAACGCAAAGCGATTTTTTTTTTTTTCTGTCGTGACCGAGACAGATTTGCGCCTGCTGGCATGGTACTTCAAAATGTCCCGGGTTGGCAGGTTTGACGGGAAACCGAGGGAAACACGCGATGGAGAGCTGATCCGTACCGTGGACAGAGGTCACCTGCAGTGTCACCGTTCAGACCATGTCATCAGATTAGTTTTTTGCTTTGGTTTGGGGGGGGGGGGGGGGAATGTAGCCCACGTTTAAATAGCACCCAGGTCATGTGCGAGGCTGAATTTACGACCCTTTTTTGTTCAGACTCACCCGTTTCTGTTCACATGCAAGTCCGCGACCACAGTCGTTCATCTATCTGCAGGCTGTTTTTTGTTTTAGTTGGCGTCCTTGTTTCTGTTCAGTCATTCAGGATTTAACTTTTTATTTTTATTTTTTTATCTGTAACATGCAAGTACAAATGCTACTACAGTCTTTAAAAGCTAAATGTGATGTGCATTATCTTGTTGCAGTTATTTTTTTTTTCCTCCCCTGCATTGACTATTAAAGCTAACAGGCTCCCTTTTCTCTCTGCTCTCCGTGAACCTATAGTACTAACTTCTAGACGTCTTGTGGACGCTTGGCTTCAGTGCTGTGTTTTTTTGTTTTGTTTTTGTTTTTTATTGCACTCTACTGAAATACAAATTTCGAGCTGTCACATTTGGTTTTCCTAGAATGCTCGCTGTAATCTCTGTCCGTACTCCGATTTTTCTACTGTTTTTATTTTTAATTTTAGTTTGCTTACATTCTGTTTTAATCATTAGTTTTATGTTGGCAGCCTCAAACATTTGCAGCACATGCCAATCTGAAAATTTCATTGCTTCATATTGTGATCTGAAATTTTATACATGTCATAATACTTGATATGTACCAATTAAATATTTGGATTCAATTGTGTCTTTTTTACTGATTTCATACAGGAATTGTACGATCGTGTTGTACTAGTGCATCGTGGTTTATAGGTACACAGAAATTAATGTTTGCTGTCAAAACCTAAACACACACCAATGATTTTGTAGGATTCACAAGTTGGATCGACCTGGGGTCCATTCTTCGTAGTCGCTAACTCAGTTAGCTGGATTTGATTGTTGACGATTTGGCATGATCTTGGATCGTTTGGTTCTTCGAAACTCATCCTGGACTTGTTGTCATAGCAACATGTGCGCCAGCTTAAACCTGCTCGCGAGCAGGTTTATTTCATGTAAACAAGATTAGTCTGACGTAGCCATGTCCATTTTTACGACAGCAACCTGTTGCGGAAGGTGCAAGAATAATTTGCTGAATTTTTAGAATTAATCGCGTATTGCGCAATAGACAGGATAATTTAGCCCATGTGTTAGAAGAACCCAATTAGCCGGATCATGATTAGCCGGATGAAATCATCTTGGATGTTTTAAGCAACGTACGAAGAACGGACCCCAGGAGGAAGACTTTTAACCAAAGATTGTGATAAGTCTGTCTAAATACATCAAAACAATTGACTATCTGAATTTTGAGCTCTGAGAATTTAAAAACAATTTAAGAGATGAGCACAAATTAAACGTTTTACTTGGGGGTGGAAAACAGTTTACAGTGTAGTTTTCAGTTTTAGTCTGTTTCAGATATTTAAACAAATTCATTGCACAAAACTAAAAGTACATATCTGAATAGGAGTGGGCAGAAGTGAATAACTTTTATAACCACCTTCATAAAGCTGTGCTCAAATTATACCTGTGAATCTTATTGTCACTGGCATATTTTGAAAAAAAGTCTTTAAATTTTAGTTTTATTGTTTTAGCTCTTGATCCAAGTTGTTTTCTTTGTGTATTAAGGTCAATGTTTCAGCAACTCATACACAATTGCAAATATCAGTATTTTGCAGTGGGTCAGACCAGTCAAGTGTATGTTCATCATGAATGGAAATTTTCTTTGTATGAAAATATTAAAACATCTCCAATATCAAATGGTTATGATATAAACTTGCACAGCCTGTCCTCCGTCGCCCCCTGGCGGTAAAGAGAAGCACTGTCACCACTGCTTGGACTTATTTGTAGACAAGACAGTTTAATTTCTAGGACTGAATTGGTCCTCTCGTAAAGTTGTATAAGCGTCCAATTATAAGATGACTCAAAATGCACAAGGGAAAGGTTTTCATTGTTTTATTATCACAGAAGCACAACAGGTACCACTATGCAAGAGATATTCAATACCATCATGAACAGAAGAGTTAAAAGGAATGCTAATGCCAGGGGAGAACCTAATCCAGTAACACCACAGCATTTTATTTCCAACCTTCAAAACAAAATAGTACAATAATGTCTGACACACATGGCGGGGAGGGGGAAAGCTATTTGGAGTATATTCACTTTTGTTTTCACCAAGTACCATCCATCACTCATTAGATCTTTGATTTTATACTGGATTGTTTCAGACACATGCATTGGGCTTTCACGTGTTTTAATCCACATCTAGAATAAAGTGTTTCACCATCCATCTAAAAAAAAAAAAAAAAGTACCAATTATTGGGGGCTGAGGAATTATTACAAAGGGTATCACTGAGACAAAAGAAAGCTGGTCCCACCGATTAGTGATTCAGTCTAGAGAAAATATTAAAGGAAATTTAAATAACACAAATTTAGCCAATCCCACAAGACAACTGAAGTACCCGAGTGTAAACCTGATGAACTTTTTGTTGTACATTCAACAACAACAAAAATCCTACGTCATAAATCAGTCATGGAATAAAATTGAACTAGTTCAAACTGAATCAATCGACTATGAAAACTAAAGGATTTTGAGAAGAAAATCTCCTTTTTAATGACCAGATTACTATAAACGTACATATATAAGTGCTTGAAACCAAAGATACGCAGCTCACATATTCCCTTGATCACAAACCATGGAGGAGTACTTTTTATACAGAAAGCTACAGCTCAGGATTCAACACAAAACAGCTACGCATGTCAATAAAAGCTGGAACTGCAAGCTAACGGCGGCACGGAGACTATCGGTGGGTGGAGAACGTGTCTGGAGGACTACTCGTCGTCCGAGGAGTCCCTGTCAAAATTATAGGCCATGAAGAAAACGTCGGGTCGAGGGGGGACGAGGGCATGGCCCGGTTTCACAATCTCAAAGCCCAGGAAACTGAAGGTACGCACTAGTTTAGCTGCAAAGAACAAGACAAGAGAAGGGTACGGTCAGGTTTAGAGGCAGGGACACGTCGGGGGAAAACAGAAGGTGAGCGGATCGACGGGCGCATACCACGATCGTCTCTGTTCTTGTAGAAGCAGAAAAACACACTAACTACTTTCAGATGTTCTTCAGCATACTCCAAGAGGGCCGCAAAACTGGAGAGAGACAAGAATAAAATGGCACTTTGTGATCGGTGAACTGATGTTAAAGTATAATATAAATGGTTCTTGGGGTGGACGCACTGATTGAAAATCATCACCACAATAAATCATTAACAAAACCGTGATAAGTGATACCAGAAATGCCCATCTCTAATAACCAGCACACACTAACGCTTTCAAGGCTTCAGCTTCCTGTCCTCACCTCTCCTTGCTGCCTTCTGGAAGAGGGTCAAGAGGAATCTCCACATAGAGTGCACTGCTGCTCAGGACAGCATCCCACTGTATCGTCTTTGTGGCTGTGGGACGGCTTTGGAAGTGGATTATCCTCGGGCGCCCATTCCCCGCAGGCTCTTCTGTTACTGTTAATTTTCGGTCCTGAAATTCACACAAAAAAAAAAAAAAACGCTTGAGAGAGAGAAGCTTTAGGTGACATGAAATCAATACAAAAAAAAAAATCATTGAAACTTAGGCAACAGTGGCAGAGCCAGATATACGGATTCTGTCGTGTGGATATCCACACCCGTAATCCTTTCTGGTTTAACTTCTTTTCGCTGACTTACTGAGTAGAGCGGCCGAGCCGAAGGAGCGTGATCCCGTGTGCCATTCCCTCGCCCACCTGGGATCTTCAGGGGTGGGAGAGGGGCATCAGGAGCACCACAGAGGCCCCGGGCCGCGGGTACTACTACAGTGCAGGGACAAGCTGCAGGAAGGAATAGAGAGAAGATGGAGAGTAGTTTTTAAAATCAAAACTAATTCTGCTTAAGTGCTCGCAAAAGAAACAAAACAACTCATATGGTTAAACCCACTCATTAAATATATATTCAGAACAGTTAAATAAGCTATGAAAAACAACCAGGAAACATCATCTACACTCGTCTCTCATTACAAGTCAGCAGTAAAAAGGGAAATAGAGCGACTATGTTGTCAAGTCCATGGATTGCAACTGGCTGACTTAGAGATGCTTTATTTTTAATCTAATGCAAAATTTTACTCTGGTAAACATTTATCTTTACAGTAATGCTTGAGTGATTGCAGTAACTGCAATTCAAAGACCCACAAATTGACCCTAAAAACGACTCACAATAGACCGCTCTACAAATAACTGAATCCTATAGTTCAGGCCAGGCAGGGGTGTCCGACTCCAGTCCTCAAGAGGTAGGATCCTAAAGCTTTTACAGGCATCCCTTCCCCACAACACTTCAGGCCAATCAATGGCTGAGTAAGATGCCAAAGACGTGGAATCCAGCCATTTGGTTTAGTCACATTTGAGAGGGGATGCACCCAAAAGTCACCATGCAGTAGACCTCTGAGGTCGGTTTTAATTCCTTTATAACCGGTTAGATTTAATCTAAACCATTAACTAATTTTCATTTTAGGTACTGCAATCAGACAATTTAGCAAAAAATAATAAAAAATTAAGTAAATAAATAAATAGATAAAAAGGACCATCAGTCTTGGTCTGTGAAATAAAAAAGCTCGCCTCTTTTCAGGTGAGCATTTGCGTTATTACGGTACTGTAATCAACACAACTGTAAATTTTGCCTGTAAAGTGTTAAAGAAAATTCAAAAAAAAACATATATACACATTATTTTTACTTTTAGATATCACGATGCGCGACGTATTTTGACGAATTATGCTCCTGAATTTTATTTTTTTTAATAAAAATTGTGCAACAACTGACCGGACAGTGAGACCGTATAAAAAATAAAATAAATAAAAACATAATCACGTATGTGCTCGTTAATGTTTATTTCGTGGTAAATAATAATTAGAAATAAACACTTGTTTTTATTTGGGCATAATTAACTTCACTGCTCAGTCAGGCCTTACAGATCTACAGGCCCTCCGGGGCGCTTAATCAAATATTTGACGTCAGTCTCTGCTCGCTGTGAAGGTATTGACGGCTAACTACGTCGATTTGGGGGGGGGGGGGGGGTGGTTATTAAATACAGGACATTGTTATCAGTTTAGTTTAAGTACGAATTCAGCATATAATACGTCACAAGTTCTTACGTTTAAACGGGGGAATAATACCAGAAGAAAGGCGTCCCTTCGCGAATTCATCAACTGTGGCTAATCAGCTAGCTTGTTAGCGCAGATCGCTATCGTGACGCAACGCAGTTCGCTGTCCGTAGTTACCGTCTCGGACCGCTCAAGTTGACTTTTGAGACGCAAAAAGACACATTTTACAGTCAGACGAGACAATAAAAAAACACAACAACTTTAGAAGCAGAGCTGCCACGCGGCGTGATAAATGATAGTTAGTTTTTCAGGTCTCACACGGTTAAATATCCGCTACTTCCGTTTTTATGTTCTCGCTAGCTCTGCTACCTAGCCACCCCTCCCCCACAGCACCGTTAGCACTTGGCTACGTGAGCAACGCTTCCATCGTTTACTTACTTCTCAATCATGTCACAGATACCGCTACTTAAATTCGCCATGGTAGTAGGGGGCTGCTGTTTTCCTTCTTTCTCGCGAGCAAAGCAATGACTGTTTAGGATCCGCTGGAGGTTGGATTTTACCATCCGGCCTCGGGTAGAGACACGACTGGCTGACTGCTCTCTGCTATGCTAGGCAGGGTAATGATCGAGCAGCAGGGCTGGCAGCAGCTTTAAGGAAGCCGAGAGAGGACCAAAGTCAAGGTGGACGTAAAGACGCAATACTGCTTCCTCTCAGCTTCAAAATATTGGACACATTTATCTGCAACAATTATCTTTTTGTTTCAGGATCAAAGTTGTAGGGGAAAAACGGATAATAAGATTTGCATGTGTTAATAATAATAAAAAAAAAACACGTTCATAAGATCCTTTTCCAAATATTATTGCTATATATAATACTCAGACTCAGACTTACTTTAATGATCCCAGGGGGGAAATTACTTTTGTTACATGCTCCAGAATACACACATTGTTATAAATATATATATATATATATATATATATATATATATATATATATATATATATATATATATATATATATATATATACACATATGCATGCTTAGATAGTTCAGACAGATTTGTAAAACTGTTTGTCTGGTGTGCTTTTTTTCTCCGACTAAATTTATATTGATTGATGAATCCAGTTGGTGTTTTATATGGAGTTTTGTCTGATGCTAACATTTTTGACAGATTGAGCAGCAATAGTTATCCTGATCAAATAGTACTAAGACCAGAAACAATTATGCAGCTCTAATGTTAATGTTAAAAAATCTAAAATCCACAATCCTATTGTGCATTATTATTATTATTATTAGTAGTAGTAGTAGTAGTAGTAGTAGTAGTAGTAGTAGTAGTAGTAGTAGTATTATACAAAAATAGTTATTATTATTTAGTTTAGGTATTTAGTTTATACAGATTGTTTTACTGCATTGTAAAGAGCGTGAACTGTATTTTCTCTCTATTATCATTGATTATGAGACCTCTATACTAGTGTTTTCACTGGTTGCTTTGGTTTCACCTTGTATTAAAACATAGGGATCATAAAAAATATTTGTGTTTCATACTAGCTAACATCATTTTGACGTGATATATATAATATTACTGGTAATCTGTGTTTGTGGCTTTGGAATTAGCATGCAGACTGTGCAAAATGTAATCACTGTTCAAATATTTTAACCATAACTGCCTCACCACTGAAGGTGCAGCTAGTGTCACGAGTTTATTTATTTATTTTGTTTGATCTTATGTAGGCGTTTGTAATTTATTAAACCAGAAGCGTTTATTTTGAAGGAGAAAGCGGAAGACAGAGACCTAGCTTTATAAAACACCGACCAGCTAGCTGATGCTAACATGCTAACCCAAAGCTCGGATCTGGAAGCTAGTTTACGTCAATGCATATAAAAATACAGTTCTTGGCCCAGCCTGTTACTACGATTACTAAGGAAACATCAAATACTATCATATGTATCGTCACTGTATGTTGTTCTGGTATTTATAGCAGACAGTGTTTCTGCTTACATTTTTAGGTTAGCTTTGTTAGCATTAGCAGCTGTTAACTAGAGGACGTTCAAGTGTAAAAGCACCAGAATTTCTTTTTTATATATATTAAAAATTAACAATGACTTTTCATTCAAGAATAACGCTGGTGTTTGAGGAACTTTGGTTGTATGTCAAATATAATTTTGCATTAAGTTGGTCAAAAGTAAAAAGTAGGACTATTCATTTTTATTCATAGCTTTGTGATGACTGAAAATGTAGAACTAAATCTAGCATGACCCTACCACCACCATGCTTTGTAATGAAGAAGCTAATGAGAACATGATGCCGATTTGGAATTTTTTTCCATTTGTTGGCAAACAAATAAATAAACATGCAGGGTACAGGTGCATTTAGGTATGCTGGAGTTTTTTTTATTTTCATTTTGTTTTTCTATGAGCTCTACTTTGAGAAATATGTCACATAAATTAGCATTTTGGAGATGGTGACAGGCTGATATCTTCTGTTACCTCTAGCCTTTTTGTTAAGTGGGTTCTGTCATTTGTATAGATTTGTTGCGGTGTTATTTCCTGATCTATAATGATGTATTTAATTTTACCAGTGTGGAAAATTTCATTTTTTAAATTAAGTGTTGTATGCCAAACCTAAATTTTCTTTTGTAGAATGTGATAAATTCAAGGTGTTATCTTACACTCCTTGGTAAATAATCCTGTTGCCAATATAGGCATTTATCCCGTGGCTCCAGTTCAGATTAGGTAATACTCTGTGGTTACATAGACTTATACACAACAGACTACAAAACACTGCAAATTTTTGTGTAAAACTTCCTCTGGCTCTACATCTTGGTCAAATTCATCTTGCTCAATTTGTTGAACTACATCCATCTGGCCAGTGTCAGGTTGTACATGTTCGCCAGGACACTGGAGTAGTTTATAGATTCTGTATCTGGAGAGATCAGCGAAAATAATAGCAACTGCTGATAGAGAGTATTCCTAGTTTCCAGCTGATGTTAACCAAAGAAGAGGAATATGAAGAAAGCTTTGGGCTCACGGTGCATTTGTGCACTTAGGAGACAGTCTTGAACTGCAAGGTTTGTCCTGAGGATGGGTGGATGGACCGTTTAGCCACGGAAAGAGAGCGGCAGACCATGGGACTCATCGGTCATGTGGGAGTTCGCGAAGTTTAAAAAACTTTTATGATGCATCATACTGAAATTAAAGCCGTTTATAATTCAATCTTTAATTTTTAATATTCAAATATGATTTAAGTGGCAGATTATTTTAAGTATTTTTAATGTAACACAAGACATGAAAATATATTTTTCTCGTGTTTCAACTTAGCTCAATAGTACGAAAAACGTTGTGTATACGTGTGAACATCTCTATTCATACCTGAATAATCAGCAGACAGGCACATCACCAACCCCTAAACTGTGCAGTGGAGCTAGAAATCCATAATCTCCACTATTGAGTGATTGATTGCTGCTGTACATGGAACATTGCTCCATGGGATACTTTTTATTGTAATGGCAATGAGAAATATTATATATATTATAACATATATATTATAACAACTGCCCATCAAACGTTTTTTGAAAAGCTCCTTCTTTTAAAACAACAAGCAAATAAAAAGCAACAATACCATTGTGTGTAATGGTAATTTACACACACAAAAACACGCAGAGATAAAAAAAAATTCAACCGTTTGACATTTACCAATTTTGTAAATGATAACTGTTTAAGTTTTTTACTCAGTTTTTTTGTTTACATGTGTGTGTGTGTGTGTGTGTGTGTGTGTGTATGTGTTACCATTAAATTTGGTGTAGTAATTTTTTGAACATTTCAAATATGTTTGTTCAATCCACAGATCTAACACAAATATTGTAATGCAGAGCTGTACATTATCTTTATATGAACAAAATAGTGCTGTGAGTTGATCTGGACCCTCTATTGACAGACATTGAAGGGGTGAGAGGTGTTGCTGCAAAGTAATTCAAATCAACACCTTTTGTTAACACCCCCCTGACTGGGGGTGATTCTAAAGAATCTGTGAGACCTGTTTTCTCACTAGTCTCCTTTGATTCAACATTCAAATGGTCATATCTTCTTCAATTCTTTGTTGATTTCCACAAGTTTGACATCAATAGAAAGCCTATATTCTACTCTTTCAGAATCTGTAAATAACTCAAAACGGCCCCGGGGAGACTTGTTCCTGGTTTTGTTGAGGCCTGTCAAGCTATGGTTGTCCTCTTTAAGGAACAGCTGTAATCAATAAAGTCACATGTAAAGCATATGAGGAATTAAGAAAAAACTAATGTGCTCTACAGTGTACAAAAATGAATTGCTGGGTCTCAGGAGGATACATATAATTAAGTCAGTTGTTTGCACTGACCAAACACCTTTCCTGAGAAGCTTAAAGCATGTAAATAGTCTAATAAGACTCTTACTGAGTCCGAAAAGTCTGAAATCAGTTCCTTTGCAAACAATATGAATTACTGTGTTGCTGAATGACTCGACAATACAATGATACACTCATGCTTGAGGTAATTACTGTGCAGTAATCTTAAGCCTTCATTTACAGAACTGTGCAATCAGACGTTCCCTGATTGATTGCACAAATAGGCATTACCAGTAGCGTGATTGAAACAAGTAATATACCACAAATTTCTCAGCAGGGGGCGATAGCCCTCACAGCTTTTGTAAAGAAACTGTTTTTGAGTCTGTAAGTGTTTGCTTTAATGTTTCTGAAGCATTTACCTGAAAGAAGTGGGTCAAACTGAATTGCCTGGGTGGGTGGGATCTGTGGCCATCTGCCTGACCCTTATCTGGACTGGACAATTGTTGTGTGACCAATTGCTTTTAAATTGCCCTTATTCATAACTAGACGCCGTATAATCTCACAATAAATACAGCTGTACTGTGAAGGTCTCAGAGGATTTCTTTGAGAAGATTAAAAAAGCAAATAGTATCAAGAAGATCAAGGGACACAACAAAACGGTTGGGGATAAAGTTTTAATAGCAGGTTTAGGTTTTTAAGACATCATATACCAACCTTTGAATGGATCATGGAAGACTGTTGAATCCATCATTCGAAAATTGATTATTGCAAAACTGCAAGCTGACAAAGACACGGTGAGGAAGCAATCCAAAGAGAACATTAATCAGAGAAGCGGTCAAGAAGCCGGTGGTAACTCTGGAACAGTTGCAGAGATTCACAGGAAGCCTTTGTTGAAAGAAAGCCATAAGAAATACCAGTTACAGTTTGCTACAGACCGTGTGTAAACCAGTAGCCGTGTGGAGCAAGGTGCTCTAGCAGAGAAAACCCAAATTTTGCAATCAAATGCATAACAGAAAAATAACAGCCACAGCACACCATCCCCACCAAGAAACATGGTGGTAGCAGCATCAAGGTGGATGTTTTCTTCAGCAGAGACAGGGAAGCTGATCAAGGTTGATGAGAAGACCGTTGGAGCTAAACACAAGGTAATACTGTAAGAAAGTATGGTAGATGCTGCAAAAGACTTCCAGCAGGGTAGCAATATTTTTAATGTTTTAAAATACTTTTTATTTAGTATTTTCAACTTTGTACAAGACATTAAAACTTGTCAAAAATGTAACATCAATGTAGTTAGGTGGAGAAGGAGGGGAGGAGTCAAACTCGTTTTCTTAAATGACCTTGACTGGTGTTTTGGTCTGTCTTAAGGTATGTCCTTTCTATTTTGTGTAGCCAAGGAAGGACAATGATATTAAACATATGCAGCCGTAGCTACAACGACATCGTTTGGCAGGTGAATCAGTAACACGTCTTTTTAATTGCTGTAATTTAGCAAAGAATGGTTTTTACAAAGTATTGACTCATAAAGTAGTTGCTGTGCCAATCTGTGAAAAGGGTCGTGGGGGTGTGAGCACCTTTTCAAGGCGCAGTATATGAACCTGTTTTGTGTTGTAATGTCTGGTTTAACTCGTTAAGTGGGAGTGACTGTTTGATTTAGTTTTGATTCTTTCAAACCATATTAAAACAGTGTGAAACTTAAGCTTTAAAGCTTAAGATGAACATATTACACAAATGTTGTTTGGGTCGTTTATTCAGAACACCATTTTTGGAGAAAGAAATAAAACTTCTCTTGTACCAATAAAGTGTTTTTGGTTTTACTTTCAACTAAGAATACTAATAATTTAACCTTTTCTGTTATGCTTCAGCCACAACTGGACAACATTTAGGCCTTTGCTGCCTCTTCTTACAGTAAAATGAGTCCTGTATCACCAGTGTGCGATTTGCCAAAAAAAAATAAAAAAAAAAAAAAAAAAAAAAACAGAGGGGGGATCTTTTCAAAAGTTTTATTAAAGAATAAAAGTTTTATTAATAATGGTTAGCTAGCAGGTGCTCTTTCAGGTAGCTAGCTAGATCCAGTAGACTATTGTTTTTAAACTTGCGCCATCTACTGTCGGGACTTGGGAGTGGGTATTAGTTTACTTTAACCGCTTTGAGCAGAAAACGTAATAATACTCTTTAAAAACAAACAAAATATAAATGTACAAATGTGAAGGACACAAGACATGTATTAATATAATTTTCGAAGTATGCATATTCAGATCAGAAGGGGGTGTCACGCGTCTTTGCTCAGGCAGTTCATCTTCCTTCTGGTGCGCGTTCACGCCCTCCCGCTCCGTTCGGTTTGTCCCACACTGCGACCCGTCGCTCGTCCGGGAGAAATCGCCTCGCTGCGCTGCCCGATGTGTACGGCTGGCTGGAAGCAAAAATGGAAAGCGACACGGCCGTGCGGAGAATAAAGCCCCCCGGGACTCAGCGTTACGCCGCGCAGGACGGAGAGGGAGCCCGGGACCGGTGCGAGGACAACGGCTGCGGCGGCGACCCGAAGAGGAAGCCCGAAGTGAGGCTGCTCTTGCTGCGGGAAGGGCTGGCGGCTGCCCTGCTCTCCGGGTTTGTTTTGCTGCTGTGGGGAGTCGTTCATCTGTCGCTCCAGCAGCTTGTCATCGGGAAGCCGAGTGGGGAGTTCAACGCGGACAGAGCCAGGTGTGTCTGCGGTTCACGGCTAGGTCTTATGGCCGTAAAATAAGAAGAAGGCTGACCCGCCGTTCGAGTTAAAGCGCGACCGTAGAAAGAAAGCGCCGCCGCTTCTCTCCTCCTTCCGGCCGGGCCCACCTTTACCTGAACGCTGCAGAGGAGCTGGCAGGTGTTTAAAGGTAGACCCGACAGAACAACGCGGCCAAGGATCAATTATATATATATATATATATATATATATATATATATATATATATATATATATATATATATATTATCCCCAAAGTCCTGTGAAGTAAAATAAGTAAACGTTTTCGCAAATCATCTGAGTTTGAATAACAAATTATTTATGTTAAAGCATCCAGCAGTAAAGGTCTGTAAATCACTGCTTAACATTTATAGGTTTAATAGATGCAAAGTAAAAAAAAAAAAAAGTTTGCTTATCTGCCACTTATTTATTTGATTTTAAACCTTTTAAGACCCTAACGTGAGGAACATGCAAACAGTTGCAAAAGTGTCCATATCCCTTTAAGCCTCTTTTTTTATATATACAGTTTGTTGCATTAAAGCTATTTAGGGTGAAAGACCAACAAAAGGCTGTTAATAATTCAGAAGTAAAAAGGCTACTATAGCAACAATAAATATATATATATATATATATATATATATATATATATATATATATATATATATATATATATATATATATATATATATATATATATAAAGATCCCCAAAGTCCTGTGAATCTGAGTTTGAATAACAAATTATTTATGTTAAGGCATCCAGCACTAAAGGCTTTGTAAATCACTGCTTAACATTTATAGGTTTAACGGATGCAAAGTAAAAAAAAAAAAAGTTTGCTTCTTTGCAACTTATTTAATTGATTTAAAACATTTTAAGTTTGTTGCATCACAGCTATTTAGATGAAAGACCAACACAGAGCTGTGCATAATTCAGAATGCTCTCCATACCGAGCAAGGAGAGCATTGATGAAGCAGCCAAGAGGCCCGTAGTAACCTCTGGAGGAGCTGCACAACTCGGCTGGGAGAATGCATTGACGGGACATTTTATTAGCCGTGCAGTCTGGGAAAACCTGGGCTGTACGCAAGAGAAAAATGCCTTTGTGTTAAATTCTGTTAGTTTTGCCACAAGCCTCATAGGGGCACCTGAGAAAAGTAGTAACTGAGCTTAACGTCTCGGCTGTGGGAGTTTTTAAAACGCAAAAAGCCAAACGTCTCATTAATTCAAAGCAGTTGCAACATTTTTCAGATTAAAGGATCAGAGTGCCTCGCTGTGCTGTTCTTTAGTCCCCGTGCAGAGGGGGTGGGGTGCGGGTGGAGATTAAGGCACAAAATCTGAGGTCAGCGCAACTGGGGTTGAGCTTTTAGAAAGTGCTGGGTAGTAGGATTTGCTATCATTTAGCCGCTCGCTGCATCAATTAGTGCTGCATGTGAAGTGATTTAGAGCTGCCGGCTTCACTGTTCGCAGCCTAGATTAAAAGCAGACGCATAGTTCAGCGCGTTAAAAGGCTGCTGAGCAGATGGGGCAAACGCAGAGACTGTCCCGTAGTTTATTTGCAGGCGAGCTCGACGGTGCCGGGCAGGAGTTGTACTCACGCGGGCTCTGTGGGCCAGCGTCAGGCAAAGCCGTTTTAAATGCTCAGCGTTACTTTAAAGACAAATAAGTGGAACTATCAGGGTTTCCCTCGTCACTCTGAAGGTTTTAGCTTCATTTCCTGCCTCGATTTAATTAAACCGAGACGTGGCGCGGTAAGAATGAAGCAAGACAGGGTGTAACTCAGGTCTTCCTTTTGGAAATGTCTTTTTTCTTTGATTTCATAACCTATTGTTTTTGGGTTGGGTACTGTCAATGGGGGGTGAAAAAAGTATTATTCTGAATTAGCAAGGAGGATCGGTGGTGTTCAACCAACCAGCGTTTATTGAATCCTTTGCTAACGAGAACAGACGCAGTCTTTGGAAGGTTAATTTCTTAAGCAGACAGAGAAATGCTCTGTTGTTTTTGTAGGCCTGCCTTACTAGAGCCGGCCTTCAGCAGCGATTTCCCCGAAGCCTGGAGCATTCCTTTCTCCCTCCTGCTATCTGTGCCTCTGAACCTTGGGTCTCTCTCTGAGACTAAGCAGCGTTTGGCCTTCAGCTGTGCACGTTAGATTGAACACGTTTGTCAGGCTCTTGGCATTTATAATCAAGGCTGAAGACGTTTTACTTTGCGGCTGCTTGTCCGTGTCACAAACACAAACACGGAGCCGTAGTTTGACCTTTTCCCGTTCCTCTCTGCTCGTCTTGTTCCTCTTTTGTTTTCAGACAACACTTGGAGCAGATCACCAGCGTCGGGCCCCGGCCCGTGGGCAGCCGGGAGAACGAGGTCCTGACAGTGGGCTACCTGCTGGAGCAGATAGAGAACGTGCGAGCGAGGACGGCGGCGGGCCCCCACCGGCTCACGGTGGACGTGCAGCGACCCACCGGCTCCTTCTCCATCGACTTCCTGGGAGGCTTCACGAGTTTCTACGACCGCGTCACCAACGTCGCGGTGAAGCTGGAGCCCAAAGGTGGCGCCCAGCACTTCGTTCTCGCCAACTGCCACTTCGACACGGTGGCCAACAGCCCAGGTACGGATTCCCCAGGTGTTCCTCTCTCAGGTGAGAGATTCAGGGGGCGAGGCGCACAGGCAGCGGCAGGCGTGGATCAAAAATGCCACCGCTGTCATTTTTCTGACAGACAACCTACAACAGATAGTCACAATCAGATTATACAGATTGGTCAAAGATTTCCTATATAAGGGAACCAAGTTGATTGCTTTAAAGTCCCGACAAGCAGCTGTTCTGTTTTCAGAACCGTCAAGTCTAGTAATCCGTCCTGTCTCCTCTTCCACGTAGGGCATCTAATGTGAGTTAACAGCACTTATTGATGTACGTTGATGAAAGCGAGGTAACTAGAAGGGTTGCTAGAGAAATTCAAGTCTTCTGATGCTGTTAGCTTATATGGAGTCGTAGGGACCAGGACCAGGAGTGAGGGCTGGATAGTCTTAGTCTTAGATTTATACTTAGACAACTTTATTTGTCATTTTGTATGCACAGAGTACGTACAGAACGAAATTGCGTTGCATACAGCTTGTAAAAATTGTAGTAAAATTAAATTACAGTATAAGGTGCAGCTGTGATTTAAAAGTAAACAATTTAAATGTAGACAATGCAGGAGAAAGTCACAGTGTACAGGTGAGTATTTTTAAAAAAAACATTTGTATGTGCAGAATTGATTGTGCAGAGGGCATTTGTGCAAGAATACAGCTTGTAAATTACAGTAGATTTAAAATACAGTATAAGGTGCAGCAGTGATTTGGGTCAGTGAGTCTAAAGCCGGGCATACACTGTATGAGTTTTTGCCCCTTTTTGGGACGATTCTTCAGTCGTACGAGAATTCTTTGGATCGGGCCGAGTTTCAGCTTGATCGTGCGTCCTGCGTCGTGTAGTATACAGGCAGTAACGAGGGGCGATTAGCCTCTCACGACCATCTCCCGATCAGGAATTGTACGGTCGGATGAAAATCAAACATGTTTGAAATTCAGTCGGGCCTCGTGAACGATCGTGAGCGATCGCGTCCTGCTGTTGATGCAGAGCTACGAGCGTCTATGAGCCGATTTCCCCCGACCTCGCGCACACGCAAACAAGTAGATTCTTCGTCTTCTCAAACAAAAACACAGGAGCGGAGAGAAGGATGACGGCGGTACGTGTGACATGGAGTCAAACTACGGAGGAGCAACTCGTAGAATTTCTAAAGCAGCGCGTTTTGTTCTAGTGAGCCTCATATTTAAACAGTGAGCATCGACACTTCCGTCTTTTTCTTCTTCTACTGTTTACGTTTGGCTTCCGGGTAGACAAGTCCGAGTAGCGGCATCTCTATACGGGGCTGAGTCTGACGTTTGGTTTTTGGACGCACAATGTGAGCAGTCAGGTCGCATCAGATCATATGGTGAGCAGTGAACTTTTAAACCGTGCGGTTTCGTCGTACAGTTTGAGCTGTATATGAGTACAACGATTGAAAATATTGTACAGTGTATGTCCGGCTTAAAGTGTGCACAAAAATTACTTTCATAATTAGTTAATCTGTATTATTTAAAAACATGTCCCCCATTTTGATTTCAATATGTGAAATTATTAAAAAAATATATATCTAAACCACAGAACACCACATCAAAGTCTATTATTTATTTATTCAATCATAGTTTGCTGCATACCAGGTTCAGAATAACTTTATTTGAACCACTCGGTAGATTTGTTTTGCAGTGGTTTAAAATACACGTGAACACATCCTGGGGGAAAAAAAATGACCAAAACCATCAAATACAGCAGTGCTCAAAATAGACTTAGACAAACTTTATTTGTCATTTTGTATGCACAGAGTGCGTACAGAACGAAATTTCATTGCACACAGCCTGTAGATTGCAGTAAAAATTAAATTACAGTATAAGGTGCAGCAGTGATTTAAAAGTAAACAGTTAAAATGTAGACGATGCAGGAGAGGTCACAGTGTACAGGTGAGTATTTTTTAAAAACATTTGTATGTGCAGAATTGATTGTGCAAAGGGCATTAGTGCAAGAATGCATTTAAAAACTAAGAGTTCGGCGGCATTTGTAATGCTAGATGGAGATGCAATGATGCAAAATGCTCTTACACTTAAAGTCAAAAGACACATAAGAGGAGGGTGATCAATATTAATGCGCCGTTACCGTTAACTTGTTGGTTCTTACAGAAAAAGGCCCCCTAGGCTACTAACGTGTCAGACTGGTCTGTAGTTGGGTTAGTCTGACACAAACGACAATAATAAGCCCCCAAACTAAGACCTCTGTTTACGATTTAACATCGACCTCAAACTGCTGCCAAGGATGAAAACCGGATCCTTTGTAATCATTCTCAAAAGTTATTTTCCTTCTTAAGGAACAGGCGGCTCCTTTAAAATGGCTCGGGGCAAGTTCTTATATTCCGGTCTGTTAAACATTAACATTTTTACTCCTGGAAATCCTACTAAGGTTCATGCCTTAATGTGTTTTTAGCTTTTTAGTGAAAAAGGTCAATTACTGCTGGGACACAATAATTTAGTTATGACGAAAAAGAGCCTCTAATATTTCTGTGCGCTTTGTGCCAGCGACCATGTATGGACCACCCAGTGTTAAAGCTACAGATTTATCGTTTTCCAGGCCTCCTATTGACCGTTTTCAGCCCATATCCTGTGAGCCAGCTAGCGACACAATAGTTTCTCAGATCACACATACAATCACACACACACACGCAGCTCCGCTGGTGGAGGATGAATGCATCCAAGAGGTGTGGACCAGAAAAGCAAATATACATCAGGGTCACACAGTCCAGAAAATCTGATATCCTGGAATCTCCGGCAATAACAGCAGAAGTGAACAAAGAGCCAGTGCATGCTGGAGAACCATCCACACTGCAAAAACACAACTAAAAATAAGTAAAATCTTCTTTAAATTGGTGCATTTATCCTTGATTTTAGCAGGTAAATAAGATAATTTGCCAATGGAATGAGATTTTTACACTTAAAATAGGAACAACTCATCTCTATCATCTTATTTCAAATGCAGTATATCTAATTATCTTATTTTAGGGGTGAAAATACTCTTTCCATTGGCAGATCATCTTATTTACCTGCTACAATCAAGGATAAATGCACTAATTTCAAGAAAATTTGACTTATTTTTAGTTCTGTTTTTGCAGTGCACTGCGCTGTTTTAACCAATCTCCGGACTCTGGCATAACTTCTCCGGAGTGAGGATGAATGAATTGTCGCTGTTAGTGGCAGGGATAGAAGCAGGAAGTCCAGCTGTTAACCAAACCTTCACCCTAGAAAGCTGGAGCACATGATGACTTTGATCTTTAGTTCACTCTTTCCTTGTATTTCTTAACTTTTGTTCCTTGCCGTTGGTCTAATCTGTCTGAATCACATGCCCTCGTCACATGCTCCTTTCCTTTCTTCCCCCTCTCACCCAGGCGACAGTACGTTTCTTTTTTTTCTTTTTTTTCTAGCTGAACCTATTCCTGCACTGCAAAAACAGATCTAAAAATAAGTAAAATGTTCTAAAAGTTGGTGTATTTGTCCTTGATTTGAGCAGGTAAATAAGATTTGCCAATGGAATGAGTATTTTGACTCCTACAATAAGATACTTAGACATCCTGCGCTTGTAATAAGATGATGGAGATGAGTTGTTCCTATTTTAAGTGCAAAAGTCTTATTCCATATTTACCTGCTCAAATCAAGGACAAATACACTAATTATAAGAACATTTTACTTATTTCAAGTTCCGTTTTTGCAGTGTGGCAGGTTTTATTTTTTGTCCCACCGCTCTGAGTTTTCACCTCAGCCAAGCTTTTTTTTTTTTTGTTCTTGTCCAGCAGCCCAAGTTGTTTTCACGATACACGGTCGCATCCCTCTTTATGAAGGACCTCCTGCGTTTGTTTCCCGGTATTTATCTGACAACTGAATGTAACGTAACATGCTCCTTTGTGTATTTATTTACTTTCTTATAAAGGAATTTCTATAGTAGTGTTTTTATGCGTCAATGCAGTGTGACACATAGTTCAGACTATGCAGCAGCCAGAGTCTGCACTGCAAAAAGGGAACTAAAAGTAAGTGAAATTTTCTTGAAATCATTGTATTTTTCCTTGATTGGAGCAGGTAAATAAGACTATTTGCCAATGGAATAAGATTTTTGCATTTAAAATAGGAACAATTCATCTCCATCGTCTTATTTCAAGTGCAGGATATCTAATTATCTTATTTTCCAGACGAATTGTTCCTATTTTAAGTGCAAAAATCTTATTCCATTGGCAAATAGTCTTATTTTGCTTCTCAAATCAAGGAAAAATATACTCATTTCAAGAATTTTTTTACTTACTTTTAATTTCCTTTTTGCAGTGTGTACCCAAGACAAATAAATAAAGTTCATCGTACCATATAATTCCTGCAGCGCGTGAACTCGTGGTCTTGTTTCAGGTGCCAGCGACGACGCGGTGAGCTGTGCCGTGATGCTGGAGGTCCTCCACGCTCTGGCCAACCAGTCTGCTGCTCTTCACCACGGCGTAGTCTTCCTCTTTAACGGCGCGGAAGAAAACATCCTGCAGGTGAAACCTTATCGGCTTGAATACGACGGCAGTTTGGCTGTTTTGTCTTCCATGTCCCAATTTATCTCCAATTGCCTTTCTCTTCCTGCTTTTCATTATTTAATTTCAGGCCAGTCATGGTTTTATTACCCAGCATCCCTGGGCTAAACAGATCCGCGCCTTCATTAACTTGGAGGCTGCAGGCGTCGGCGGCAAGGAAGTTGTTTTCCAGACAGGTATGCAGAGATTTACAGTGCGATATACAGTCATATTCAGTAAATTAGAGGCTTGTTTGTCAGATTAAAAGTACCTTTAAAATAAAAACAAGCCTTAAAGCAGTATTGGCTATTTCTGCATGGAAAATGTAGTTTTTTTTTTATTGGTCTGATGCAATATTCTCATTCTGAATGTTATGTTTTTATTAGCTGACGGGTGAAAAAGATAGAAATAAAGGCTAAAACATCGTCAGTCTGTGTTAATCTATATAATGTTTCCCCGTAGTGAAATGATTTACTGAAATAAATGAACTTTTCAGTAATTTTGTAGGTTATTGAACATGACCGTGCACACATATGCATGTGTGCTGCCCTTTTTCCTTTTCCCACTGAAGGTGTGAAGGTCTGGGAAATCTGCAGAGTACCGTTTCCTTTTAATGAAGTTTAGAAACTCCCACTTTTCTGTACATATTTCTGCAGTTTCTTGTCTGAAACTATATTTTATCCTTTATTTATAATTCACACGCATCCTATATTAATATAGGGTTTATCCTAACAGTACCAAAGAACAGTGAAAGGTTTTCATATTGCCTGGACTTTCCTACATTGAGCCACTATAGATCTACAAGCCTCAATGATGGTTTTATTTGAAAAAGAAAAAAAAACATAAAGTAATGCATAATTCTCAAGTACAAAGGATACGTGGATTACAAAGACGACAAAAAAATCATATGTATTCATTCCACTTTTCACCTCTAAATAAAATCTAGTGCAACAAATTGGGTTCAGGAGTCACCTAGTTGGTAAAGAGTATAACTCCATCTGGTCTGTGAAGGCCTCAGAGGTTTGTTAGAGGACATCAGGCTGTGGGGACTCTTTTCTTCAGCAGCTATGGTTTAGGTGGACTCCATTCACTCATGGGTTTTAATTAGTAGTATCAGCGCGAGACAAAATGGCTGAATACAAGCGTGGCAAAACATTTTAACATCATCCCAAAAAAAAGGTAAAAAACAAAGCAACTGGACTTGTTTTTCTTAGTTGAAGACGTTTCGCTTTCTCTCCAGGAAGCTTTCTCAATTCAAAAAATCTGGAGTAATGTGGAGTAACAAGCTTTATACCATTGGCAAACAAAGGCCAATGGTATAAAGTCCTCTGTATCGAGGAGTAGTTAGGGTTGTTATTGGCTAAATAACAACCCTAACAACTCCTCGATACAGAGGAGTGGACCAGTTTCGGTCCAATCTGCTGGTTTAATGGCTTTAACGACCGCCCATTACTAAGCGGTGGACCTGTTTCTGTTGAATTTGCATGTTATCTAAGCCATTACAAGGCCTTTGTTTGCCAATGCTATAAAGCTTGTTAATCCACATTACTCCAGATTTGTTGAATTGAGAAAGCTTCCTGGAGAGGAAGCGAAATGTCTTCAACTACGGAAACAAGTCCAGTTGCTTTGTTTTTTTTACTTTTTTTTTTGGAATGACGATGACCGGGATGACTGATAATCTTCACCAGCATTTTAACGTCATCATTTCCCTTCTGCTTCCCGGTCATGCATTACTCTGTGTTCACAGAAACAAGTAATCACAGTACAACGCATTCAGAGTAAGTCCGTCCCATTTTTTAGTTCTTCGTAGGAACAAAGGTCATCGTGTCGATCTGAACCAAATGTTTGTCGTTTTTGCCACAGTCGAGTAGCAAAGACCGCACGAAACCCGAGCGGTTTACACAAAGAAAGTCGGACGTTCTTGGTTCCCCACAGCCTAAAAAATAATAATCTCAGCAGCTTTTTATGACCTTTGCTCTCAAAGGGCCGGAGAACCCATGGCTCGTCAAGGCCTACGTTCACGCAGCCAAACATCCCTTCGCCTCGGTGGTCGGCCAGGAGGTTTTCCAGAGCGGCGTCATCCCCTCCGACACAGACTTCCGCATTTACAGGGACTTTGGAAACATCCCAGGTGAGACCGACCACAGAGCACACCTGAATGACCTGCGTAAGCAATGTAAGCACACACGTTTGATTTGTGATTTTTCCTTTTTTTGTTTGTTTTTTTACAGGCATAGATCTGGCGTTCATTGAAAACGGTTTCATCTATCACACCAAATACGACACAGCCAACAGGATACTGACAGACTCCATACAGAGAGCCGGTACATTTCTGATTTCACTCCTCCCTTCCTTACATACATGTAGTGAGGAGTTCCCGTGTTGGTAGATTCTGCGGGGTTAAAGCTGGGGATTAGGCGCCCGCCTATGCATTGAAAATGCATGGTGGAGCCTTATACTATCCACCTAATAAGGGTCCGTCACCGTTAATACAGGCCGGACCGTAGGGTCTACCCCCACATACTACACATCAAAACGTTCGTTTCGACGCCGTGAAGCAGGCTTTTTGTACTTGACGTCATTTCCAGTTACCCTGGTGACAAAATTAACCAAAAACCACTTCATCAACACAGTTGACCTCTCCATAATTCGGAGCTGTGCATCATTCAGTGGGTTAGGTGTTTGGCTGCCAATCAAGAGGTTGCAGGATCGAAACCCAGTGTGGCAATTTCAGAGGTTCACATTTTACGTATTTTTTAATTTAAATCAATACATTTCACCATTTATCGAAGCCTTTAACATTTTTATTCACATATTTCATTTTTTTCATGCTACATTGAAGTATTTAATCGTGTTTTAAAAAACACCAATTTTCCATGCTGCTTCGGTGCAGACCGTCTCCTGTCGGCTGGTTTTGATGAAGACAAATCCTTTTCACTCAGAAGGTTTGATTTAAAATCCCAAAGCAATAAGAGCCTACAACCAAGGAACCTAGAAGCTTTGGCTTTGACGGTTACGCGCACCACCAGGCGGGCGCCTTCTTCAATTTCTTCAGAAATTAAACGTTTCTAGTTTTGTCTACCCTGCAGACCCCGGGTTAATGCTCTGAGGCCATTCTCTTTAAACCTAAAAGATAGCTGCTGTTATTCTGCTTTTACTTAGCAGTAACGGAGCCAGTCAGCATTAAAGCCCCGCGACGCTTGGCATCCGACCTGCCTCTCTTTCCCCTTCCTCCGTACGCCAGCAGCTGAACTCAAAAAAGGCATAAATTATTAGAGGGAGGAAAACAAGATTTCAGGGGAAGCAGGCGGGTATTTTTAGTGTGCAGAGGAGGAAGAGCGGGCAGGACAATGTAGCTTGTGATGGAGAAAGGAGACAAAATGGGGCGAAGTGCGTTCATCACCCGTAGCTGCAGTTAAAGTTCCCACCGGCCCGTTTTTCTTCTAATGGGTGGTCCGCAGCGATTTTTAAGTGACATTTTTAAAGGAAAAGGCCCATTTTTGAATTGAGAAAAGGGAAGCTGCGGTTAGTCGCATCTCAAACGGTGAGAGCTAGCGGAACAAGTCGCTGTTGTCGACCACAGCGAGGCTGCCGGGCGGAAGAACAATGCAGCTTTTGTTTTAGATGCGCGGTTGCGTGCCGAGCTCGCTGACTGTGAGGCCGCGCAGGACAACAGCGTTTCACTCTCATTCAGACGCACAGGCGGACACGTACACACTTCTTCATGATGCAACCAGACGCCTGTGCTAAAACTGTTTGTGTTGTTTTTTTCATAGTTTTTTATAATAATTCAGCCGACGTGCTGCTGTTTGAGCCACCACACATGCAGTCATCATTTCCTACACATCTGAGAAACCCCTGGGCTGATTGGTTACTTTAGGTTGAATATTTGAAAATCTATACGTGAGAAAGTGTTTTTTTTTTTTTTTTTTTTTTTTTTACTAAAACATCCATTTTTTAACACGTTTATTCCTATTGGGGTCGCGAGGGGTGCTGGTGCCTCGTGTAGGTTAGATGTACATGGAAAATCTTAATGTTTTCACCCTTCCTGACGTTTTGCACAGTGATTAGCAGCACTGCAACCTTCAATTTAACATAAAAGTAGGAGTTTTAAAGAGTTGCAGCTGATTCAAGCAGAAGATTCAGAGTTTTTTGGTTTCATTATTACCGGAATGACAGTGTGGGAGCGACCAAAGGCGAACTTCCTCGGTTTTTCCTCTTCTGTTTTTCGCTTTTTCTGCTATCATTTAGCAGCTAACTCTGTGTTTTTATTTATTTTTTTAATCCTATGATGGAAAGTTAACACCTACACCTTTGCAAAGTCCTTGAGGCCTATTGGCACACACTCAATAATGATGTGTGAAAAGCCTTAGAATAAATACGTGTTATATTTTGATGGCACGTTTTATTAAAAAAATCCTAGAACAATAAGTAACTCCTTTGCTTTTCTAATTAAAGTGTCTTGTAGTTTGCATTTCCTAACGCGTGACAGCTCGTTTCCCTGTCGTATTAATTTGGTAGGCAAAGAGGCCCGTTTTATCTCAGCCACTTCTAGAATAGGACAAACGTCATTCAAATCAGGCGGGCGTGTGTTGGTGGCTCCTCACCTGAACGGACCCTCGCCTACAGCCTGAGCTGTAATTAAAGGAGCAAAAGATCTGAAGCTTTGACAAAAAGAGCTGCAGGGGTAGGGTGAGGGAAAGTTTCCAAAGCTCACTGACGGAGAACTGCCCTGGAGACTGGAATCATGAGACCTAATTTACATGCAAACCTGTTTCATCTGCAGTCATGCGAGGAAAAATCAGTTTGAGTTGAACCAACACGAGTGCAGACTGAAACTATCAGCGACTGTACGCTTCAGTCAAAGAGGCTCAGACACAGCCTTCAGCAAACAGCCTATATGAGTCTTTACTGACACAAAGGGGCAAATATGGGGAAAAAGCACATCACTTTAAAGTAAGGAGGAAGATCCAGGATGTTGTTGTCATAAACTGTGAAATACTCGGACTTGGCAAAAAAATCTGAAACAAATCTGGTGACCTGAGACCTAAAAATGGTTCATCTTTAGGCCTTAGAACCAATTCACACAGACAGACACTTTAATGTAATCGATTTATTCAGATTTACAGATTGAGATTTCATTTTTGGTTTTTCATGAAACTTTGGACTATATCAGTCCGATAAGAGGGAATTGTTTTGTTGATATCATGCAACGTTGAATATATGTTATATTGTCAAAATCCTCCAAAGAGGAAACTTTTTTTTTTACCCTAAGACGAGGCTCTCTAATTTATTCGCTTACTTGTTGATGTCAAGTTACACAAATGAAGTGAAGCCTGTTCCTAGATGTCTAATACAACTAGCAGCAAACATTTAATTTTCATTGTTTGCTCTGGCGGGGCCCGCCATCTTGTTTTATAAGCATCTTTTTAAAGCTCGTAATAAGTTGCACTTTGAATTCGGGTCAACTCCCAGATGAGATAATGGAAATAAAAGTAAGTTTTAACAAATCATTTCAGCAATTTGTTTTTTATAAAACAAAAAGGTAAGAAAATCGATTAATCGGATTCTGTAAAAAAAAAAAAAAAAATTGTAGATTTTATTTTTAAGCCTTTTTCGCCCAGCCAGCCCAAATCTTACTGAGAAGCTATTAGCTGAGCTAAAGAGAAGAGTCTATAGTACAGGACCCATCTATTGTTTGCTTAACCTAACTGGGACGACTGCAGCGAGCTTAGCTTCACATGTAAAATACAAAGTGGGTTTTATTCACACAGGTTTCCAGCCAAAGCTAGGAGCCAACCCCTACGCCTGGTTTAGGCTTCGAAAAACAAAACTAACATGATTAAAAGACATTGAGCAAAGAGTTTATTCCTGTAAAATATCACAAGAGAAGATTCAGATTAAAGATTGTTTCTAAACATCTCTGTGTGAGATTATGCTGCAGCAATAAACGCTGAAGTTGTTCTAAGGCTTTTTACACACTTTTACCGGAGTTGCCAAAAAGTATGTAGGGTGTAAGAAAAATTAACATTTTCTGTAGGTGTTGGGCAGAGACTGCGTGTTGCTGCTTCTTAACCTCTTAAGACCCGAGAACGTTAGTCCACACATTTAGACGTCTTCAAATGTGTCACCTTCATTTTCAGACCTGTCAGGAGGAACAAAAATCTATGTTTGAAGAGAAACTGATCATTTGCAGGTTTCAAAACCAACGTTTAGACAAAAAACGATCGGGTTAAACGTCCCGATTTGCCTCTCCTCAGAATTACAAACGCACGTCTCTCTGACCTACTTCTGTCCACACCTGCCGCCTCTAGGTGACAACATCCTGGCCGTCCTGAAGCACCTGGCGACGTCGGCGGAGCTGGCTGACTCCTCGGAGTACCGACACGGGAACATGGTGTTTTTCGACCTGCTGGGCGTGGTGGCCGTGGCGTATCCGGCCCGCGTCGGCACCATCTTCAACTACATGGTGGCCGCCGCCGCCTTCCTCTACCTGGCCAAGAAGGCGTCTCTGCCCGGCAATCGAGGCAGGTCCCCCGCGGACGGACGGGCGCCGCGTCGAGCTGTCCTCTCCCTCCGTCTGACGTCCGTCTCCGTCCGTTCCAGGTGGGCGCTACGTTCGGGAGCTGGCCTGCGGCGCCGGGGTGGCGGTGCTGGGCTGGTTGGTCACGCTGCTGTCGGTGCTCATCGTCGCTCTCCTCGTCACCCTGTTGGGCCGCTCCATGTTTTGGTACACGCACTTCTACGCCGCCGTCTGCTTGTACGGAGCCGCGGCCGCCGGGAAGATGATCCTCATCCACACGCTGGCCAGGAACCTGTACTACGGCGTGAGTCTAATTTATCATGTCTTTTTAAACATGTACAAACAACAAATCATTTTGTTTCCTCGCTGTGCGGATTAGTTGCTAAAAGACCCACAGCATCTAAACTCAGAGCAGAAATAATTGAGTTATACCTACAATATATTTCAACCAAAATTGCAATTTTGACTTTTCTCCGCGTTAACCACAAGCAACAAACATGGCGTCTAAATAAAGATGTTTGTAAACAAGGACTATTTAAAACAAGAACTTTTATTTGTTTCTATTAATCAGAATATTATTCAAGAGAACAGCTTTTAGTTGATTTGGACATCAATCCTTGTTGAACATAAAGTGCAACCATCAAGCAAGTCTATGTATTAAACTGATTGACCTGTACTTAATGCTATGTATGATTATACAAACTCTAAAACAAGTAATACAATTAGATTATCTCACTGCTGCAACTGTCCTCCCTTCCATGTGGAGGCAAACCTACTTTAAACATTTTATCAACACCTAATGGACGTGTCTAATTTCCTAATTGTTACATAGCCAAAAATTGCAGACTCTGCGATTTGGAAATTGTGTTTTTTTAAATTGCTATTATATTGAAAATGCAAGTAATTGTTCAACCCTAGCGCGGTGTGTGTCCCACACAGGGCGTGCGTCTGGTGGAGCTGGGCGATCTGTACTTCGACGTGAGCTTGCTGCTGTGGGGCTGCGGCCTGCTGTGGCTGACGCAGCGGGGGCTGTGCTCGGCCTACGTCCCCATGCTGATGGTGGCCTTCCCCCTGGTCACCAGGCTGCTGCTGACCAAGGAGTTTAAACACAGAGGTAAACGTTTGCATCTCGTCTCACCTACGTCAGGGCTCAAAATTAGTCCTACCGCGGCATATTTAGCGCCTCTTCCAAGCTTTAGATTTAAAACGGCGTCGCCTTTAATATATAGTGGACGATCTTCTTTCGGCTTCGAGGTCTGGGGGGGATCACTTATCACCTCGCGCCAGGGTGCGTGCTCGTTTATTGTTTCCTCTTGCTGTGCACGCGCACTTCTACATTGCAAAAACGGATCTAAAAATAATTAAAATGTTCTTAAAGTTAGAGTATTTATCCTTGATTTGAGCAAGTAAATAAGATTATCTGCCAATGGAATGAGTGTTTTTATCCCTAAAATAAGATAATTAGACATCCTGCACTTGAAATAAGATGATTGAGATGAGTTGTTCTTATTTTAAGTGCAAAAATCTTATTCCATTGGCAAATCATCTTATTTACCTGCTCAAATCAAGGACAAATACACAAATTTTAAGAACAGTTTAAATATTTCTAATTCTCTTTTTGCAGTGTAGTGTTTATGTATCCACTTAGCTTCGGTTTCTGCCGCACTGCAACAACGGATGTAAAAATAAGTAAAATGTTCTTTAAAATTAGTGTTTTTGTCCTAGATTTGAGCAGGTAAATAAGATTATCTGCCAATGTAATGAGTATTTTGACCCCTAAAATAAGATAATTAGATATGCTGCACTTGAAATAAGATGATGGAGATAAATTGTTCCTATTTTAAGTGAAGAAATCTTATTCTATTGGCAGATCATCTTATTTACATGCTCAAATCAAGGAAAAAGACACAAATTTTAAGAAAATGTTACTTATTTTTAGTTCTGTTTTTGCAGTGGTTCACCGTAGCTCCACTTCTCTCACCGTATACTTTAAAAATGGCTGAGAGTCGTAAGAAGCAAGTTTGCTGAGAAGAAGAGGAAGACTTGAGTAGAAAGAAATAAGTCCAGAGAGGATGTGGGAGATTTTTTTTCACGCGTTCCCTCTTAGGAGCGGAAAAGCAGGTAAGACGGCATTTCTTACCTACATTTCCAGAAAAATCGTCCACTATTCCTTTTAATAAGAGCGACGAGTGGCACTCATTTAGTTTCTACACAATCATTATTTGCAGCCATAAAAGTGTCCAGAATTTCTCTTTCTTGTATCGAAAAAAGCGTTCAACCGTTTGCCTAGCGGTGTACAGCAACACGTGGGGGAGGGGGAGTGGCTTATTTCTCCTTGACACATTTTGAAAAAAACAACACTTTTTAAAAGCTATGCACTATTGTCTGATGATAATAGTTTACAGAGAGGGTTTGAGGAGCCTCTGACCACGTTTGGGGTCCTGCTCCTGCAGCTGCTCTGAAACATGTCCTGCACAGAGGACACAGGGACAATCTGCTACCTTCTCAGCTCCCCTCACTGTCCTCTGCAGGACACAATACTCTCAAACTTTGCAGTTGGTCTTATTTTGAGTATTTGCATGTCAATAGAGGTTTTACGTAATAAAATACTATCGTTGTCATGGACCAGAAAAAACATAGAAAACAGTGTTGTTGAGATTAATGTCACATTAGGACATTGACGTCACTTGAAATCCAATTTAACAAAAACATTTTTTGGCATTTAAACACATTTTTTACCTATTTTCTTTAATCTGTATTGTTTTTAACCTTATTTACACCACTGCCAGTCAGAGGTTTGGTCTCATCTTTGTCATTCAATGGCTTTTCCTTGTTTTTACAGTTATTGCAATTACATGGTGAAGACATCAAAAATATATAGACTTATGTATCAAGCACAAAATTGTGAAATAACTGAAAAGCATTTTTCTAAAAAGCTAAATTAGCAACCCCCTTTGTTTTTTTTTGATTATTGCTTTGGTCACTTTTGGCCTTGTCTGGGTTCCCAGAGGTAGTAATAAAAATAAAGACAAACCCGTTGAATGAGAAGCCGTGACCAACCTTTTCAGCGGTAGTGTAGACGTGGTGAGAAAAAGAAAGCTGACCTGTCTGACAAATGTTTTTTTTTTTCCTCCAGGAGCATCGCTGCAGTACAGCGGGCTGTACCTTTTGGGCCTGGCCCTGCCGTACGTCCACTTCATGTTCCTCATCTGGGTGGTGTTTGAGATTTTCACCCCCATCATGGGCCGCAGCGGCACAGAGATCCCCCCCGAGGTGGTGATGGCCTCTTTGGTCACCTTGGCAATCGTGTTCCTCTCCTCTTATTTTGTAAGCATTCACTCAGAAATCCACAACTTTCAACTTGGGAATCTGAATTTTGTTTCTCAGACTGAAAAGTTCTACTTGATCTGTTTAAATAACGTTTTTGTTCACCTTTTCTTATATGTATTAGAGCAGGGGTGTCAAACGTACAGCCCGCAGGCCGGTTCTGGCCCGCCGAACAATTTAGTCCAGCCCGGTGGCTAAATGCATTATCATTATTCAACAAAAACATTTATTTTTTTTATCCAGTGTCCTGTCTGGCAATGTGGCAATGCAAATTGTTGTCTTAATGCCAACATGAGCTCATCAGACTTGACTTTCTTAAGTGGAGCAGTACTGCTTTTGCCATAGTGCTCCACTTGATTTATTAATGTGAATAGTTTTATTATGATTCATGCGGGGAATATCTCAAACGATATGGACACTACAATGGGAAAGTAGGAGAGAAAAGGAAGAACAAGAAGAAAAAAAGAAAAGGTTAAAGAAAGAGGAGATAAAAGGAAGAGAATGATAAAACAATTATTGAAAAAAAACATGTACTTTGTTTATTTAAAAATCTGCAGTTCCTATATAGTCCACGAGGGGCGCTGTGTTTTAATTAGCAGGTTAAGCTTCAGATGTGGAAAATTGATTTTAAATAATTTCTTAATTTTTATCTGTTTTATGTATTTTGTCATTCGGGACAGTGTTTTTAAGTTCCAAAAAATGTAAATAAATGTTTTTTAACATTGTACAATCACTGTGATCAGTTCTTATGCATAATGCACAAGTAAGTGTTTAACTGAGTAAAAGTATTGTTGAAATTGCACATACTTTTCTTAAAAACGCTGATGTTATTCATAATATATTGTGTAAAACTGAAATTCATTTAATATAAAAATAAGTCCACTTTTATTAGTTCTATTTAATCTTGCAAAGAGTTAACTCGTGTGGCCCTCTTGAGATCAGAATAAGCTGTATGCGGCCCCTAAACCAAAATGAGTTTGACACCCCTGTATTAGAGGATTGTAGTGCTTCGGCTCTTCTTTTAATGCACATATTTGCTTGTGTCAGCTGCATTTTATCTACTTAACGAGGAGCACGAAGTGGATCCTGGCAGCTCTGGGCTCGGTGTTCGTTGTCACGTTCCTGTTGGTGTCGGCCGGCCTCTTCTTTCCTTATTCTGGGAATCCAAACAGCCCTCGACCAAAGAGGATATTCCTGCAGGTTCAAATTCACAACACACATTTAACTACGTATATAAAAAAATTTACAGGTCAATTCGATTTGCACGATTCATTAAAACTTGCATGGGAACAAATAAGAGAAATTTCCATGCCCTGATCGCATAGTCGTCTCTCCGCAGCACACGACTCGGACTTTCCACAACCTTCAGGGCCAGGTGGAGAGCAGAGACTCTGGCATCTGGGTAAACAGCTTCGACTTCACCGCAGTGCAGCACATCACGCCCGTCATCCCCGAGATCAACGACAGCATCCGGACCCGCTGCCGGGAGGACCGACCTTTCTGCGGCTACCCCTGGTTCCTGCCTGTGAAGTTCCTCAGCAGGTGAGCAAAGCGGCAAAGCGGCTACGCACGTCTTGTTTCGTGTCCGGAACCTCGACTCGACACGGAGCTTTGGTGTGTTTGTAGGAAGAACTGGTACCTTCCTGCTGCAGAAGTGTCTCCAGGTGCTCCAGTGGAGTTCAGCCTCCTGTCCAAGGAGGAGACCAGATGGGGAACAGTTAAGATGACCTTCAGCGTAAAAGGTAACGCGCGCCATGTCAGATGGACCAGACATCCAGTGAAATGCTGCAGACAATAACTAGGGCTGAACGATTTTGGAAAATAATTTAATTGCGATTTTATTTATTATTATTTTTTATAGTTTAATTCATCATGTCTTATTAAACATATACAAACAACAAATCAATCTGTTTCATCGCTGTGCAGATCAGGAGCTAAAAGAGCCGCTGCGTCTCAACTCAGAGCAGAAATGATTTAAATATATTTCAACCAAAATTACGATTTGATTTTGACTTTTCTCCGCATTAACCACAAGCAACAAAAATGGCCTCTAGATAAAGATGTTTGTAAACAAGGACTATTTAAAACAAGAACTTTTAATGTTTTTATTAATCAGATTATTATGCAAGAAAACAGCTTTTAAATGATTTGGACATCAATCCTTGTTGAACATAAAGTGCAACCAGCAAGCAAGTCTATGTATTAAACTGACTGACCTGAACTTAATGCTATGGTGAGATTCCTGAGTGTTTCTGGTAAAACAGTATGAATATATAAACTAAAACAAGTATTAAAATTAGATTATCTCACTGCTGCAACTGTCTTCCCTTCTTTGTGGAGGCAAACCCACTTTAAACATTTTACTGACACCTAAAGGACACGTCTGATTCACTAATTGTTACATAGCCAAAAATTGCAGACCTCTGCGATTTGGAAATCTGGGTTTTTTTAAATTGCGACTATATTGCAAATGTGATTAATTGTGCAGCCCTAGCCTTAACTGAACTTAGGAGGGTATCAACAGAACATTAATCAATCACTTCTCAGGTCACAGCCTTGGACACCATGTAGCCCCATGAGGTTTTGACGCCCCGAGCCTGTTCTAAAAAAAATTTATAAATAAAAAAAAGTATTGATCGATATCAATAATTATCAACAAATTCAAAACATATATTTTAAGTGCAGCCCTGGCCATTTTATGCTGTTGCTTAGTGACCTATTTTTAGACAGAGAGCAAACACTGAATTCAAACTCAACCTGTTATTCAACCAACTTATTTACCAAAACTTGCAAGTTTTTAAAAAAAGAAAAAACAACATGTGCTCTTTGAACCCTTTGAAGGGGGCGGAGCTTGGTTCCTGGGTCTGGGTTGTGATTGGTTGGGAGGATGTAATGACTGTAATATTACCCTACATTGCTAGAACGCATAAGGAAGGAACATTTTTATTCTATTGAACTATTTATTGACCCTTTTTTTTCTATCGATTGATATATATTCTTATTGAATTATGGTCCAGCCGGCATTCATCGCTGTCTTTCTTTTGTCTCTTTCAGGACCCAGCCACATGTCTCTGTACCTGATGCCTCACAGAGGAGCCAGTCTGTCCACCTGGTCTCTCGGCGATGGGACGCCTCAGTACGACCTGAACGGAGAATATTTCGTCTTTTATTCGCACGGCCTCGATGCTCCGACCTGGACCTTCTGGTTCGAAATACAGGTACCGTCTGAAGAGACCTCTCATCCTTTTGTTTTTCAGCGGACCGCTTGAAAGCCTTCTTCTTTTTTCTTCTAGTTTTTGACTTACATTTAAATGTTATATATTTTCAGAGCGTGTAAATGAGGATGTTACTTAGATGTTTAAAGGAAAAGCCAGAAGTAACAACACATTGCGAGAGCCGCATCATTCGTCTTAGTCAGAATAAACCTTTTGGGTATTGGTGACGTGATCTCAGTAATGCGTTAAAGACTTACTAGTGTTGAACGTTTGCCAGCCTGATGCTTTAATTTCTATCAGAATAGATTTCTAAGGCCTTTATTTGTGGTTTTGGTTCTGGATTTCAGCCAAACCCGGTCTGAAAGCTTCAGCCTCCGATGTCTGCATTGATGAAAAACGTGTGAATGCGTATCTCTGGTTTCTCAGAGAATTTGGTCGCTGGTTTGGGGGTCGGCTCCCCCCACAGTGGGACTGTGGTGAGATTCACGGTGTCGTTTTCTGTCAGCCCCCCACAGAACCGGACCCGGCCGGCCCCGAGGGGATGATTTCAGTTGCCATATCGACCCACTACTTCTTCGGCGAGGACCGACGGACTGCTCAGCTGGAGGAAATCCTCCATAAGTTTCCCGCCTGGGCTTTTCCCTCCTCCTGGGTCAGTACCTACGACATGTACCGCTACTGAGGACATCTCCGCTGAAACAGAGCGGGGGTGGTGGGGGGGCGGGGGACAGCCCACCGGGACATTTTCAGAGAGCGACCCCGCTGCCTTTTAACTCTGACAATGACACACACACTAACACCCGCGCTGCGCCCCCAGCCTGCCTGAGAGAGACCTCCATCACTGTGTCGGCGGGCGGAGCAGCTGACCGAGCAGCTGACCGGGCAGGATCGCCGCTCAGGCCACCACAAAGCCTCATGCTCACTAATGGGTTAGTGAAACACAGGAGTCTTAAGCTTGGATTTTATTTTTTTTGTTTGTTATTTTTTTACTCAGCTGTGCCTTTACTTTCCACACTTTCTGTCCCACTTTTCATCTCCGCTCAAACGCTAGCCGCTAAGCACTCTTCAGTGATTCACGCCGCCTGCGTTAGCCGCTCTGTTTACCAGCAAACCTCCCCGCCGCCGCCGCCACCGCCTCACTAAACGTGCCTCTGGATTCCTGCGGTATCTACCGCCGCCGGTGCTGTAACGGACTCATGGAGACGCGTCTGTTATATGTCGCATATCGCAACATCTGTCCAACAAAAACAGCTGGCTGAGGTGTCACGTTTCTAGAAGTCCATGAAAATCAATGTTTAAGTGTTAGCTTCCTTTATTTGTTGTTATGAAAATTTATTCCCTGAATCTTTCATTTGAGCGGGTGAGAAACAAGGTAACCAAGCTTTGCATTCACACTGACCCAGTTTCACCCCCCCCCCCCACCCCGTCCTGTTCCACGCTGAGCTGCTGCTTATTTACGTTTTTTCTCGATGTAACGTTAACTTTAAACGTTAAACTAAAACTTTATCCGCCTTCATGGGGTCTGCAGCAGCGACAGCGAGTTTCCTTTGCTGATGTTCCACTTTATTGTTTTTCTGTGTCTTTCTTGCAAAAAAAAAGAATCCAAACAGGGAAGAAATGTCATATATTGGGGCCAAAAGGTAATTATTAATTAAGGACTTTAACAGAAAGGTGCAGGTTCTGTGAATTTGATACAGATTTGCAGGTTTTATTGTTTTTAACTTTCATTTCATTACGTTTGTACCTCACATTAGTGGGGGGAATAAAAACTTTAACTTTAGCTCTTATTTGACCCCAATTAGTTCTCTAAATGGATATTTCTGGATTGCTGCCTTTTAAGTAGCCCCGAAAAGTTATTCAAGGTGAAAAAAAAGAAAAATCGTATTTTTTACTCTTAAATTCTTATGTTTTTATTTGGCAGTTTGTTGCCTTCCTTTGTACGATCTTCAAATTGAATTAAAAATAAAACATTTTTATATAGATAACTCTCTCTATATATATATAGATATATCTATATATATATGTTAGGTCTGACGCAGTAGGTCTTTAAAATTGTTAAAAGCAATTACAAAAAAGCTCCTCCATGCTCCTAATAAATGACATTTCTTTGTCATAGAGATTCGTTTTTCTTGCCGAGAAATGTTGACAAGAAGTTTGTTCACTTGTTTCGGCTCGCGTCAAAAAAACAAACAAAAAAAAACTAATAATAAAAACTTTAAACCTAAAACCTCCATATGCAAATCAAAAATCCTGGTATTATCTTAGAAAGACCCGGTGCTGCTAAGCCGACTCAACCCTGTGACACGGTGATCCAGCATGAGTGTCCAACACTAACACCAGTTGTTAAAGCTTTTTTCCATTGAATATTGACACGTAGCAGACGTAGTGGCAGGTGGATCTGAATATCTGCTCTGCGTTCAGAGCCATGTTTGGTGTTGGCTTCACCTTTTAGTGTAATTAAGGTGGAAGCAAGTGGTTAAAACGTCGGGAGCCCTGCCCTGCTGTCCTTTCAGCCGCGCCCGCACAGGAAACACGCCGGTACGAAGGGAGGCCTTAAGTTTCTGCTCCCAGAGACGCACAGAAAGGTCTCGCTGATCCCAAAGTGCCGCTCTGCGTCTTTGTTAGCGTTGCCCTGAAAAATGTTCACCCAGGATTTAGAGAGATTACTACGGAAGAGGATTAGGGCCACTCAAAAAAAAAAAAAAAAAGTCTACTCAATTTTGACTTATTTCTCAGAATTCTGAGATTAAAGTCAGAATTCTGAAAAAAAGTCAGAATTGAGTAGACTTTTTTTTTTTTTTTTTTTTTTTTTGAGTGGCCCTAATCCTCTTCCGTAGATTACAGTCGATCTGCAAATGTGGGAGGTTAAACTCCCTCCACCGGGTTCATGCTGAAAGTTTTCTGATTTTCTGCAGCAGCTGGAGTTTATTCTATTATCTGAAGAAAGACCACAAACAAAATAAAAAATAATAAAAACGTGCAATGAGACAAGCGGTCGGTTTCCCACGGCCCCAGAACAGAGACTCATGCTGAAGCTCTTCTACTCGTCGGGTTTCTAACAAAGTCCGGAAAAATGCAAACGAGTTGACTTCAGTATTAGTCTGTTAATTTTGTTTTAGTGCTTCTCGTGACGCGTTTGAAGCCCCGTTTTCCTGCTGCCACCTGGTTATACTTTCTACCTCTTCTGGGATTCCTAAAGACAGGAGATGGTGCACGAGTCAGAATTTATTCTGTTTAAACATACACCCCACTAATATTCGACAAACATCTCCCTTGTTCACGTCGACCTCTATATTTTGCCCTGCTTTAACCGTTTCCTTGGCTGTTTGAGACGCAGTTGTGCCCAATTTTCAGCTGTCTGACCCTGAACCATCCTCGTCAGATGAAGAGGAAACGGTTGGGATGTCTAAGAGTAACCAAGGGACATCCACGGCTCGGAAGTTGCTCAGAACACCGGCATCTGCACGGCGGTGGCAGCATCACGCAAAGGGGCCTTTTCTGCCGCTAGCGCGTACGTAATCCCGCCACAAAAAAATGCTTAAAATGGCGCCGGCAAATAAAGGAGCGTCACCGTTTCCCACGAGAAGAGCGGACAACAGACAGGGGGAGCTTGCTGATGCCTATAAACATGATGTGTCCGTCTCTTCCTGAGCCTTGCTTGGAGAATTTCACAATAAACTGAACCGTGTGTTCCTAGTTCCTGTTTTTGAAAAGCTTTTGCAGTTGGATGTCGTCTAATCGGGTCACTGTGGAGGGGAAAAATGCCTTAAACGGATCATTTAAAACCCCCAAAATGAGTTTGACGGCTAACGTTACAGCCTCCACCTCGTCTCTAATGCGTTAAAGTTGGACAGCAGAGGTGACTGGACTCATTTTTATTAGCAGTTTAGTCCAGTTGCAGTTTTAGAGAAATAAAACTACTGAAAGCGAGCCTTTTTTTTTTTTTAAGATTTAGTTGAGATTTGAACATAAGCTAATTAGTTAAACTAATTCTTTGTTTTCTCTGAGCGACAACACATATTTAGGGGTCCAGAGTATTTCAAGACGTTTTACTGTGTTCTGCTATTAAACATGAGGATGTTAGACATTAAAGATGTTGAAGGAGAACCACTGCTTCCTCTGCAGCTGCTCAAAAGCCTGAAGCAGGAAGAAAAAAACCCACAAAAAAACAAGTTTTTTGGGAGAAAGCAACCTTAAAAGGAAAGCTATATAAAAACTGACCGAGCACTGATCTGTGTGCGCGTTGTGAGTTCTGCGCAGCCTCGAACTCGAAGCGTAGCTTTTATCATCGTCACGTGTCCATATCAGGTTGAGAAATCAACTGTCGTCACTCAAATGTCTTAATGTTGGTGGAAGTCGCTGATTTCATGACGTTTTTCATGTTGCCTAAACTGCTGGATTGTTCACTCACGCCTGTTCGTTTTCTAACTTCTTTTTTTTTAAAGCGTTCTGAACGTTGACGTTGAGACGAGCGTTGGTCTCATCGGTCAGTGGTTATGTCGTTTTATGGGATTGATCTGGTTAACAGGGTCTCTGACTGTTTTAGAGGTTTTACTTTATGCAAAAAAAAAAGGCTGAACTTAAAGTAGCACTTGTACAGAGATTAAAATGCTTCTAACTTTCAGTTTGGTGTGTGTTTTTATTTAATTTATTTTTTATTCATTACGGCATCGTGAGTGCGGCGCTGTGGACCTCGTAGCTAAAAAGGTTCAGCCTGCATGCCTCTGTGGGTACTTTGCACTGAGCTATATTATACACTGGAGTGCTAATCGCCCGCTGTTAGAACGAGTCGCTGTGAAGCCACAAGCCGCCATATTGGTACTCCCTATTTCCCCCAGTAACTAGGGAATACGTGCGCTACAGCATCGAATAACGAGGATTTTCTCATGTTCAGGGGGGTCTTAAAACTTTTAAAATGTCAAATACCATATACTTTTATGTTCTAAAACTATCAAGTACTGAGAAAGACATGTGCTGAAATATTTAGCATTTTATTAATTTAAATATATATATAAATATATAACATTTATAAATATATAAATAACAATATACAAAAACATATATTTACAAATATGTATACATATATACATATACACATACATATATATTTAATATGAATAACATGTAAAATATTTCAGCACCTAATTTCCTAGTAGTTGATAGTTTTAGTACGTCCACTGACTGTATAATTACCTATGAAACGTTTTCACACAGCCAGAAAACTGCTTGTTGTTGCAACCAAATCCTATGGGATTCTGTGAGAGTAGGGAGTAGCAAGATGGCGGCCAGTGACTTCAGTTTTTCGGCAAAATCAGCACTCCAGTGTATTATATAGCTCAGTGGTACTTTGACTCGGTCCAAAAACATGCATGCTGTCTGTGGCTGCGCCATATTGGAGAACAGTGCGATAGATCTAAGCTAAAACATTAGCATCTTAGGCACCGCCTTGTGTCACCAGGGTGACCCTCCAGGCTGCAGGCTGAATATCTTATTCACATGCAAAGGGTAAATTAATGATGGTTTGAATATAATTATTCAATTATTGCATTCCAAACAGCCTTTTACATTACACTGATAATGCAGTAACGGTATGTTAGCGTTTTACTGTGCAGACCCTAATGTTGGGTTGTCTGCCCTCTCTAAAGTGCCTTTATGTGACGAGGTTGGCTCTCGCTGTCGGATATTATCTGCTGGAGCTGCCGTCGTACTCCGCATAACCCCCGCAAGGATTGCAGAGTTTTACGCGACAGACAAAGACACATTCCAACCAAAAACCTCCACCTTTATGTGACGGAGCGACACGTAGTGGAGCATAATTATGAATGGGAAGGAATTTGCTGCAGTTAAAATAAAAGAGGCTGTCGGGAATATGTGTCTCAGGGTTCCTATGAAGTCTTGAAAGGTACAGGATTTTAATTTATTATTTTCAAGGTCTGGTTAAGAGTGGAAAAACAAGGAAAAGTGGGTATAGAAAAATAAATGCTTTATTTTTTATCAGATTTTTCTTCCACGTCTGAAGGACAAATGTCAGCTGTTGATTAATAGCTGCAGAGACTTTTACATTATATTAAATGTACACACTGTTTACCTATCTGTATTTTCCACCCCACATTTTCATAAAAAAAAACAAATGGGGCAATTTTACCACCTATTTGTTGTATATATGACTTTAAATTCAGGTTATACTGGACCTGTAGTTCTGCTAAAATAAAGGACTACAGCAGAGATTTTTAGTAATGCCTTTATTTTTAGGAGAATGGAGGCACAAACCGTACTTTAAACCATCAGCATTTAGTCCAGGATGCCCAGTTCCTTATTCAAGTTCAGATTTTGAAACAGATCTGATCTAAATCAGTCTAGATGCCACAGAAGCCTTATTCTGAAAATCAACGCTGTAGGCATCCTCCGCAGTCTTTGAACATCTAGAGAATGAACAATAATGTTTAAGCCTTCCTACCATTTCTCAGCTTTATTTCGGTCTGGACTTTGACTAGGCCATTGTAACACGAATTTATGCTTTTATCTAGAGCACCCATTGTAGCTCTGGCTGTGTCCAGGCTGGCATCCTGCTGGAAGCTCTCTTTTCTCCATCTAGCTCTAGGAACGGGCCTGGATCCCTGATCTCTGCTGAAGTAAAGCCTCTCCATTGCACCATGCTGCCACCACCATGTTTTGCTGTTTTCAGGGCGACCTGCATTCCTTTTCTCCTGCCATGGCAGCAGCATGTTGGCCAAAAAGGTTTTCAACTCATTCAAGCAGAGCACCTTCTTCCACAAGTTTGGCTTCAAACTTGGTTTAATCTTGGTGCTCTTCTATAAAAAGGCCGGATTTTAGAAGTTTTACCACGTTTCCCTTATATTATTTTAGCCTCCAGGTACATTTTAGGATCGCTTTTTTTTTTTTTTTTTTTTTAATTCTTCCTAATCCTTTCTGTCTGCTGCGGTTCCTGAACTTTCGGGGGAGACCTTCCCCTGGACATCAGACAGGCCTCTTAGTCTGTTTTCAGAAACCCGTCTCCTCTCCCTGGCCCTTCAAACTGCTTCTTTTAAATATTTGTCATTTTACCTCTTGCCAACAGTGATCTTTTATTCATTTTTAGGGCATTGATTTTATTAGAGGCTGCACAGTTACCTTGCATGAAGGGACCTGGGGTCTTTTTACATGTTCTCTCCGTGCATGCATTGCTTCTCTCCAGGTACTCCGGCTTCCTCCCACAGTGCAGAAACATTAGTTAGGTTAGCTGGTGTCCAAACTGCCCTTGAGGGCATGTGTATTGCCCTGTAATGCAGGGGCCGTCAACCCTGGTCCTCAGGACCTGCTGTCCTGCCTGTTTTAATTGCATCTCTGCTCCAACACATCTGAATCACGTGATTGCATGAACTCCTCAGCAGCCGCGATGGGCTGCAGAGGCCTGTTAATCACCCATTTGTTCAGGTCAGGCATGTGGAGGCAGGGAAACACCTACAACGTGCAGGACAGCGGGTCCTGGGGACCAGGGATGCTGTGATGGACGTCCCACGTGTCCAGAGCGCTCCCCCGCCTCTGGACCAATGGCTGCTGGAGACGGGCAGCAGCCCTGCACGGATAAGCGGGAGTGGACCACGAGTGGACGGATGGTTTTAATGCATCATGTGGCTGCCGTTCCACTTATTGTTTGCACGGCAGCACTTTACTGTGGGTGTTTAAAGCGCTCTGTAAATAAAGCTGGCATGGTAACTAAGAGTCGTCCCACCCGAGCCGTGCATCTCCTCCAGAGTTCCCACGCAATGTTCCCTCTGCCCCGCCGGTTCGACCGCCTAATACCTCGGATATTTGTAAACCTCTTTAAAACCCGGAATCCATTTCCTTCCACTTTCAGTAAGAGCAACAAAAAAAAAAAAAAAAAAAAAAAGGTATAAAATCCCAAATGTCATTTGTGGATGCGACTAAACGTACGAGTACGAACAACCCAGGAGAAAAATGTAAAAAAAGTTCAACGAGGCAAAAGTTTTCATTTTAAAAATAATTTATTGGTCTGTATGTACACAGGGGGGGGAGAAAAAAATGAAGTAGAAAAAGGAACAATGAGTAGAAAAGACAAAATGTACAAGAGTCCTTTTTTTTACACTGCATTCAGGATGCCTGCTGACAGACAATACTTTTAAACTGTACACAGCAAGGAGGGAGTCACGCCTGACTGTACCCCCCCTCCCCAAATAATCACCCTGCACAGGAGGAAAATAAACCCAAAATACAATATTCATTTCCTTAGGGAACCGTCTGATTCGGTCGCCGTCAGTTTAGAAGTGGTGTTGGTTACGTTTTGTCTGTCTGGGGTTTCAACACAAGGCCTCTGGACGTCTTTGGTTCATCGACTTACTGTTTTCAAGTGTAATGAAGGTCGCAGCGTGAGCGTGAGACCCGCTGGACCTGAATTCAAATCGCACCGACCCTTTTATTTTTTTCCCCCCCCGTAGGAGACGGGGGATCCAGACGAGGCGACGATTTCAGCGGAGGAGAAAGAAAACCTAAAAACATAAAGCTTAAGTAACATTTCCGACGCATTGCACATCATAATACTGACGAGAACCCCTTTAGTGCCTGTGGTTGAACAGTCCGATTATTTAAGCTCATTCTCAGTCATAAAAACAAACCTCCGCTCAGCTAGAATGCCAATAAATAACAGCGATAACGAGGACTAATACGATAAAATCAGGCCGCCCGTCTACGTTAATACGTGATGAACACAGGGATGAGGGAACGTCGGGTCGGATGGAAGATGGTGAACGAGATCAGCTCCATTTAAACTCACTGCTAACACTGCAGAGGAGCGAGATGGAGGGGAGGGGGGGGGACAATAAATCAGAGCAGCTATAAGAGCACATTAGTGAGTGGTTTTTGTACCGGAAAAACCAGGTTTAAAGGTTGGTCTGGGTTCTGCTTTACGCCCCGTTTGCTTGGTTTAAGGGTCTGAGGGGAGAAAGCAGCCGGGGAAGGTCTGGGGTTCTGGTACCTTACGACAGCCGCATCGCGTGCAGCTGATTCCCTTCTGAGACGACCCTAGACATCAGAACCACGGCTTCTTCACGGGGGGAATATCGCAGTAGAAAAATAATCTAGTTTGTCCGGTTACGTCATTTAAAAAAAAAAAGGTATCAAAAAAAACACCCTAAAACGATGAGGTATGGAAGCGCGCCAGCTGCAGACACGCCTCATGGTTTGTGAGCAAAGCTCTGCTGAGCGACGACGATCGAGCTCTTTGCATTTATTGGGACAAAACAAAACGCCCGCCGCCTGCCTGTGCCGCTCTGCAGCTTCCCAACGCCTCCAGGAGGAGTTAAAAAAAAAAACATAATACACAGAGAGACAGGTGACCTTTCTCCAAGCAGCACATTTTGGTGAAATGTTAGAGAGCGTCGGAGTCGGCCGTGGACAGAGGGCGGATTTAAAGGTTTATGTAATACTGACTGAGGTGAAGGGGGAAGCCTTCTGAGCTCATACAAACAAGACAAAGTCTAGTTCCAGTCAGCCGCTCCTCTCCTGTCCCAACCTGACGGGCTGAAGGTCCACCACTGGTCCCGGCGTTCAGGACAAGGCGCAGTCGTAGGTGCCCTCCTCCTCCCCCTGCTCCTCCGTCTGCTCCGGCGGGGGGTCTTCGGGCGGAGGCCGGGAGAAGGCGCCGGCGGGTTCGAGCGAGGGCAGCGCCAGGCCGAGCGGGGCCGGCGGCCCTCTGCCGTCGTCGGGCCGAGGCGCGGCGGCTCCCCCCGGGCCCTCGGAGGCGGCGAGCTTGCAGCTCTGGCTGGCGGGCTGGAAGGCCTCGGGCTGCACCTGCTCCGACGTCGACTGGAGCAGCTGCTGCAGCTGTGGCTGGATCAGGTTGAGAAAAGGTTTGTATCCCAGGCTGAAGAGAGGAGAGAGGAGACGGACCTCACTTTACATTTCACACACAGTTTAAATGTTACAACCATTCACTTCTGTGTATTCTACTGAGGTTTTATGTGATGGACCACCAGGGGCGGTTCTAGACAGGGGCCAACAGGGGCCTGTGCCCCTGTAGAACTGTTATGGCCCCTGTACTAAAAACATGATATTAAATTTCTTAGGATGATAAATGCTGACAAAGATGGCGTTTTCATTATGTGTTTACCCAATAATAAAATAACAAAATAATAAAAAAATAAATATTAAAAAAATTAAAAAAATTAAAAATTAAGCCGTTTCACGTTAAGCTCCCGCTGTATTGAGAAAAGATCAGAGGTCTGCAACCTGCAGTTCCAGAGCCACAATCGGCTCTTTGGCTTACTTAATATAATAAACGATGAAATGTTGCCCTGTTAAGTCCCCCCCCCTCTCAATCTTTTGTTCTGTGCCCCTTTGAAAAAACACTGGCCCCACCGCTAAATTTGGTCCAGAACCCCCACTGTGGACCACAGCAAAGTAGTGCATACTGGAGAAGATGGAAGGAAGAGCGATTACGGTGTTTAAACTAAATAAAATGAACGAAATCTGAAAAGTGAGCATCTTTACGCGTCACTTTTCAAGTCCTGACAAAGATTGTTGATCAAATTTAGGTTTGGACTTTGAATAGGCAATTCTTACACATAAATAAGCTTTGCTTTAAACTGTTAAACTGCAGCTCTGAGCGTATGTTTAAAGCAGTGGAGTAAAAAAACTTTTATCAAAAGTATCTAAGGAAAAATACAATTAAATACAAATCAGTTGAAAACGTTAACTGTTAATTTACATGTCATCTAAGCCATAATAAGGCCTTTGTTGGGCAGTACCATAAAGCTTGGAGCTCTACACTACTCCAGACATTTTGAATTGAGAAAAACTTTCTGGATAGGAAGCGAAACGTCTTCAAACTTAGAAAAAAAGTCCAGTTGTTTTGTTTTTTAATTCCAAAAAAAAAAAAGAAGTAAAAAACAAAGCAACTTGACTTGTTTTTCGACCGCCAATTACTAAAGGGGTGGACCTGTTTCGGTTGTATTTGCATGTTATCTAAGCCATCACAAGGCCATTCACTGCAAAAACGGATCTAAAAAGAAGTAAAATGTTCTTAAAGTTAGTGTATTTGTCCTTGATTTGAGCAGGTAAATAAGATTATCTGCCAATGGAATGAGTATGTTGACCCCTAAAATAAGATAAATAGACATCCTGCACTTGAAATAAGATGATTGAGATGAATTGTTCTTATTTTAAGTGCAAAAATCTTATTCCACTGGCAGATCATCTTATTTAACTGCTCAAATCAAGGACAAATACACTAACTTTAAGAACATTTTACTTCTTTTTAGATCCGTTTTTGCAGTGTTGTTTGGCAGTAGTATAAAGCTTGGTACTCATCATTACTCCAGACTTTTTGAATTGAAAAAACTTCCTGGAGAGGAAGCGAAACGTCTTCAACTAAAAAAACAAGTCCAGTTGCTTTGTTTTTTGCTTTTTTTTTGGAATGACCATGACCTGGATGACTGAGAATCTTCACCAGCATTTTGTTTTTTAGCTTTTCTGGAATAATTATGACGATGTTGCTTTTTACCTGTACAGTGTCCTTGAGTGTTTTGAAAGGCGCTTGAAATAAAATGTGCCATTTATATTATTATATTGAATCCTCTGAAGGTAACGAGTAGAAATAAAAATCGACGCTCTGCTCTCGATGAACACCCACCAGTCGGCGGAGGCCCAGGCGTCGACGGCCAATAAGCCGTTGCGGACGCTCTGCGACGTCTCTGCAGGAACCTCGGGGCTGTCCAGGAAGCTGATCACCTGCTTGATCACGTTAGCGTCCCGCAAGATCAGACCGATCACGACGCACCACTCCAAGCAGCCCGCCTCCATGAACACGTGGAGGAGGTACCTAAGAGGCGGACGGAGGCGCGGATGTCAGAACACGGCTTTGGGTTTGTGTCCCCGAACGTTTTTTATAGTGAGGAACGAAATCAAACGAGGGGAAACTCACCTGAGCTGCACCTGCGACTTGTGCGGACCCTTGTTGGCCAGCTCCATGGAGATGTGCTCCAACTCGGCTTGACTCAAGCTCAGAGTGGAGAAGTTCTCGTCCACCATGGTCCAGTCTCCGTCCACCACCGAGCTGGTCTCTGTGAGGTCTGTGGCCGAGCCCACGCTGTACTCCTCCACTGGAGGCGGCGACACACGTCGACAGTCAGGGGACTTTCAGGCTCTTTTTAAGAGAAATAAAAGACGGACGCTCTTTACCTTTGTTGGTGAGCAGCGACAGGAAGGCGTCGTGCGTCTGCGGGGAGTTTCGGTCGGAGTGAGCCGACGATGCCGTGTCCGCGTCTTTGGCGTTTTGCCCGAGCCCGTCCATCCAGGCCAGGTTAGCGGCGGCCGTCGGAGGCGGCGCCGTATCCATGTCGCTGTTCAGCAGGCTGTCTGCAGACCGCGACTTCAGCAGCTGCGTGCTCAGCACTTTGAGGAGCAATAAGAGACGATCAGCAGGGAGAAGCTAAACGTACGTCTGACGGATCGCGTGCGCCGCGCTCGCTCACCGCTGCGGCAGCGTCCGTTCTTCAGAGGCGAGCTGAGGCTCCCCACGGGAATGACGGGGAAGGGCCAGAGGAAATCCTTGTGGAGCTTCTTCAGGGCCGAGACGAAGTCCTCGACCCGGGCCACGCGGTTTCTCTCCCGGCACAACCAGCCGATGAGCTCGAAGCCCAGCTGGGCCGAGAAGCAGCCGAGGTCGCGCAGGCGCACCTGCTCCAGGAGGTGGCGGGCGTGGCGCCACAGCATCATGTCGATGTACATGTTCTCCGGACACTCCGCCTCCCGCCTGAGAGGAGACGCCACGGACACGGATTAGCGATTAGGCTAAGCGTCCTGTAAGGCCGGCTCAGCTCGTGTGCGTACCCTTTGGCGGAGGCTCCGCTGGGCATGCTGAAGGTCTTCTGCAGGTTGAACTTTCCCGTCGCGATGGAGTCGGCAGACTGAGACAGGCTGATGCTGCGGTTCCTGAAGAACTCGAAGCCGCCCGTAGAGCTGGGTTCCTGAACAAACATTCACAGTCGTGCCTTCATGTGCAAAAGATCACTTCCTACTTTAAGAAGACCTTCCAGAAACCTGAGATGTTAATGTGCTGAGAGGTACACTGCAAAAACAGAACAAAAAATAAGTAAAATTTTCTTTAAATGAGTATATTTGTCCTTGATTTGAGTAGATAAATAAGATGATTTGCCAATAGAATAAGATTTTTCCACTTAAAATTGGAACAACTCATCTCCATCATCTTATTTCAAATGCAGGATGTCTAATTATCTTATTTTAGGGGTAGAAATGCTCATTCCATTGGCAGATAATCTTATTTACTGGCTCAAATCAAGGATGAATAGATTAACTTTAAGAACATTTTACTTGTTTTTAGACCAGTCTTTGCAGTGTAAAAATGAGTACCGTATTTTCCAGAGTATAAGTCGCAGGGGGTGCGACTTATACTCTGGAGCGACTTATGTGTGAAATTATTACACATTTTTACCGGTATATCATTACACCTGTTATTTTCACACCAAACCACAAGAGGGCGCTCTAGGCCTGTGTTGAATCAGACGTAAGCGACGTAGAAGCGGAAGTTTCCGCAGCTTCTACCTCCGGAGTTAACGGAGTTATTTGAAAGATTTCACTGGATTTTAGTTATTTGGAGTGACACGGGCGCTTTGGTTAACTTCTTTGCATGTTATTTATGCTATATTTATCTGAATAGCTTTTAATATGTTGGGTTAACATACCAGGCACATTCTCAGTTGTGTCATGTAGCGTAAGCTAACCGTACAATTATTCAGCCTGTTGTTGCCTCCGTTCTATTTTTATTTAAAATTGCCTTTCAAGATGACATGTCTGTTCTTGATGTTGTATATTATCAAATAAATTTCCCCCAAAAATGCGACTTATATATGTTTTTTTCATTCTTTATTATGCAATTTATGTGTGGTGCGACTTGTACTCCGGAGCGACTTATAGTCCGGAAAATACGGTAATTCTGCCCTCAGAAGCTGGCCTATTCCTCACCGTGGGCACGGATCTTTGAATCTTCGTCGTATTTGTTTCTGCGTCTTTAAACCAGGTGATTCATTCATGTACACGTATAAGCACACATATGCTGCAAAAACGGAACTAAAGTAAGCAACATTTTCTTAAAATAAGTGTATTTGTCCTTGATTTGAGCAGGTAAACAAGATGTTATGCCAATCGAATGAGTATTTTGACCCCTGAAATAAGACAATTAGACAAACTGTACTTGAAATAAAATTATGGAGATAAGTTGTTCCTATTTTAGGTGCAAATATCTTATTCCATTGCCAGATGATCTTATTTGGCAGCTCAAATCAAGGACAAATACACTCGTTTCAAGAAACTCTTACTTATGTTTAGTTCTGTTTTAGGCTGCGATGGTGCAGATATGCTTATTTTGTTGGACCGCAGCCTGTAAGGTGTTTCATTGTTCATCTGTAGCAGCTGTTTTTTTCCTAATCGCCACAAAGGTTTGTGTCCAGGATGTGTGGAGTATGTTTTCTGACCCTAGAGCCGTACACGTCCTGAATGGAGTCTCTCTGCAGACCTAATTGTTCGTCGCAGTCTGGACCTGTCCTGTTTTGTGGAGGAGTCAGACTCCTGTAGCTCTTCCAAACTGCACTAACTTAACAAGCTGCTTTTTTTTAGCTTCTTTTAGCTGCTTTGAGCTCCTTGGCAAGTTTGTCACTAAGCTCCGCCCTCTCAAACCACAACACAGAGCACGTGAATATGTCGCAGCAAGTAGCGGCGGAGGAAATGGTCCTAAAACGGGGTTTTACTAGTTCGCCAGTCTGACAGAAATAAACCACAGTGATTTGTAAAACTTGCAAGGAACCGGTAAAAACAAAGTCTGGTAACGCAACCAACTTGTTTCATCACGTAAGCCGCTCACTGCCGCAGCAGCCCGAGCCGTTTTAGCCCCGCGTTGCTGCTGCGCGTCTTCTTAGGAATCTTCTGGAAGTTCTTCCAAAACAAAGCAGGTACAGCAGCTAAACTGGGCTCCCTTCTTTGTGATAATATGAAAAAGCATCCAGGCGGCATAAGGACATCACACATGCAGTAACATGATGGACATGCTGCTGTTGTCTGCAGCTGAAAAACCTGGCTTCAAACAAATACTCGCCACTCTTGATCTGCGATATAAAGTTCCGGGACGCAAGTTTTTCTCTAACAGCGCTCCCTAAATTGTGCAACTAGTGCAGAGAATCAGTGCAAAATGAGCTGCAATCTGTGTCCTCCTTACACGCCACAACCTCGGACCTCAGCCATGCGTCAGCCTCTCAATTATGAAACCTGAGAAGTAACTAGTGTACTATTCCCACCTAAATATGCTATTTTATTTATTTATTTGGTATATTTATTTTGGTCATTTTACTGCTCACTTTAGTTTATTGTTCTTTGTCAGTATTTAATAACATAACTCAGGTCTCTTAAGTAATTTTTCTTTAAAAAAAAAATAAAAATCTGTTATGGTTAAAAAAAAGTTGGTTAAATAAAGATTTAACTGGAATTCTGTGTTTGTGTTCTTTATTAAAATTAAATCATTTAGCAATATCATAAAATGTCCAGGCAGAGCTGCACATAAAATATGGTTTTAAATATTTTCAATAATTATCGATATCGATCAATATGCATTTTCTTTTATTGCTAAGCTTTTTTTTCCTCAGAGTTTGGTCAAAACAGCCAAATTACCAGAAACTCAGATTATTAAAGTTAACCTCTCAGTTCTCTCACCTGAGTCGATGGCGTTGGGGGCGGAGACTCCATCTCGCCAGAGCCAATGGCCTTGAGGAATCGGATCATGTGCCGGCAAAGGTCCCACTTGCCCTGCTCGAGAGCCGTGTTGAAGAGAAGAGTGGCGTGCTGCCGGCTCACCGCAGGAACCTCCATGTTCTGCAGAGAAGGGGGTCAAACAGCAGACGGCACGCTTTTAGACGTCTTTAGCTTAAAAGGCGGTTTAGCATGCCGCTTCCCTCGTCCTCACCTGCAGGATGATCAGATAGGAGGCGGCCGTGTCCAGGTCCTGAGCCATGAGGCACTCCTCAAACAGGTCTTTGGGGTTTCCCACGGCGGCGAACAGGTAGTTCCACAGAGCGTACTCCGTCTTGCGGGCGCAGTGGACGATGGTCTGGAGGAAGAGGGGGAACTCCGTGATGAACTTGGCCACGGTGGGGAGCAGCGGGTCGGGAATGGGCTCCCGCGAGGTCGCCTCCTCCTCCAGCACCACGTGAACCATCAGCTCCAGGACATGAGGGAAGTAGGGGAGGGAGGCGCACGACTGAGCCAGCATCAAAGCCTGGGGGGATGAGGAGGGGGAAATGGGCAAAGATTATGTCCCAGGGTTCCTACAGCATAAATTCAAGACTTTCTAATGCCACTTGAAATAAAAAGTTAAGACCAACTTTATAATAAACACAAGAGAAAAAAAAAACTGCTTGCGACAACTTTACCCAAATGTTTATTTTAACATAAACCATTACTTTCTGGTCCAGTAGAATGTTTCAAATTTTGAAAAACTTTCCATACAGGAAGAAAGCTAACAGCACATAAATGGCAGGTATATTTTTTGAACTGAATTCATGAACTTTGTTTTGTTCCCTACTAAAATAAACAACTCCTTTTGGTAGATATGGCATGGTACTGCAGGCTTTCTTCAGTTACTCCTTCACCTGTTGCAACTTTGCCATTTTGTCATTTTACATTGCTTTCTTAGCCTGTTTTATTTGGTGATAAGTTGTGCCATCACCGTGCCAGCGGTTCTCTCGTCACTTTGTCACCGTGTCCAACGTCCACAATACCTCAGCTTTCGTACCGCCAAAAATTGTCCGTAGATTTGTTGCCATCTCACAGCCATCTCCAACATCACTGTCAATGTTGGAGATGGCTGTGAAGACATTGCAGGGGAACAGAACTGAGAAATACCTGCTATTCCTGGGTAACTTGATTTGGACGCTTTGTGTTTCACCCTTCGCATGTGTGACTCCACTGCCTTTTTTCCCCATCGTGCCAAGGTTGAATGATTTCTTGTACAAAATATACCGTGCCTCATATACATTCTCTGGTACTGGTTTTAGCCATGCAGAAAACTCTTGGCTGGATAGCCAATGTTCGTTGAATTTACACTTCCCCATGTTGTCCAGATAAAAAGTCGGGCATCTCCCCAAAGTCCTGGCTGCAACATCGTTTTTATTGGTTTCGCTATTGGGACAGTAAATAAAGGCTACAGCGAGCCGGTGAATAAAAATAAATAGATAATTGTTTCAGTTATTTTAAAGTTTAATATGGATTAACAAAATAAAATCCTATTTAAGACGGTAACAAATTTAAGACCTATGAATGACTAATTTAAAGGCATACTATGCAACATTTTTCAGTTAATTAATGTGTTCCATACCATTTTGGATGATTAAATGAGTCATTTCAGGTTGAACAAAGGTTTTCTCGGCCGCCCTGGGGGTCTGTGGGGGAAATACCGCACTTGCAATTGCAAGAGCTCACGGCCCGCACACACAGAAGTCTCGCTTTACGGCGAGAACTCCATGTGTTTTTGCCCTGCTATTCACTATATGCACACGTGTTAACGTCAAATAAACATGCAAGCATATCGAGTTTTATTATTATTATTATTATAATCTTTTTTTTTTCTTTTTTTTTTTTATGTTGGCGAGACACTACCGCGGCGGCGGCTGCGGCTTGGCGAGGCGGTGGCGGTAGCGTCTCGCCAACATAAAAAAAAATAAAAAAATAAAATAAAATAATAATAATAATAATAATAATAAAACTGGCGAGGCGGCCGCCTCGCCAAGATAGCGCTGCGGGAAGCCTGATGTTCATACCTTCACTGTGTTAGTCATTGTTTGTACTGCCGTTTTTTCCACTTTTCGTTGCGTTCGCCTGTCTGCTAAGCTCAAAACAACCACGCCTGGCTTGAAGGAGAAACCAGAACAGCTGAGCATCTTTACGACAGTGCACTTTTACTTTCGCCCTCTGGGGGGAGCCTCGCTGGAAAATCAACTCCGGTTGCATAGTATACCTTTAAGACATTATGATACCAATTAAGGCCTTAGTTTTATACTGAAGAATTCAATGTCTTTTAAGACTTTTTAAGGATCTGCAGGAACCCTGTGTCCTGTGTTAGTTGCCCCGCATCGATCAGGAGCCCCTGTGTGAAAAACAAACCAACCTGTTCGCCCAGGTTGCGAACCAGCAGCTGCCTCAGGATGTGGTGGAGGTAGATCTGGGAGGTCCTCTCCACTGTGCAGTAAGGAAACAGCGCCTCCAGTGGCTCGGAGGGTCCCTGCAGCCCGTCGTACAGCACGGTCTCGTTGGTCGCTCCCAGCACCAGGGCGTCCTCGAACAGCACGGCCAGCGGGTAGATGTTGATGTGGAAGGGCAGCATTATGCGTCGGGAGAGGAAGGAGTGCGGCTTGCGGTGGTCCCTGGGGAACAGCGGCAGCCACACCTTCATTCCCGCCTCTCCGCAGGACAGCCACAGGGCCTCCAGCAGGTGGCGCTTCTTCTTGTTGGACCGACACGTCGTCCACACGTTCTCCACGCACTGCGCCAGCACGACCGGGGGACAGAACGGGAGCTGAAAGAGACACGAAGGCGAACCGTTACTTCGCAAAAAAACGCCGTAAGGGGAGAAGTTAGGGGTTCGACTGGTACCTGCGGTCCCGATCGGTCCCTCTGCAGCATGATCAGCTGGCCGGCCAGGTTCAACATGATGCTCTCCGCCATGCAGGCCTGACATGGAAACGGGCACAGATTAACCTCCCCCCACCCTCTGGTTACACCTCGGCCGGCGTTTGTTTTTATGCGTTTATCGTCGTTTACCTGCTGCGGTGCTTTCAAAGAGATGCCGGTCTCTGTGCGCACCGACGTGAGCGTGACGGAGACCACGAGGGCCGGGTGAGGGATGTAGCGAGACATGGACACCTCCTGCAGCAGCTCCACGCTAACAGATGGCGTTGGACTGGGAGAACAAATACACATGTTGAAAGTTATGAGGAAGGCTCTTAAAACATGCTTCTGGTGGAAGGAGAAACTTTACATTTAGTCATTTTAGATCAAAAATTAAGATTCTCAGTCATCCAGGTCATGGTCATTCCAAAAAAAGTAAAAAACAAAGCAACTGGACTTGTTTTTCGTAGTTGAAGACGTTTCGCTTCCTCACCAGGAAGCTTTCTCAATTCAAAAAGTCTGGAGTAATGATGAGTACCAAGCTTTATACTACTGCCAAAACAAATTAATTAACCAATTAACCACTGGCTTAATGGCTTTAACGACCACCCATTACTAAGGCCTTTGTTTGGGCAGTAGTATAAAGCTTGTTACTCCACATTACTCCAGACTTTTTGAATTGAGAAAGCTTCCTGGAGAGGAAACGAAACGTCTTCAACTACAAAAAAAACAAGTCCAGTTGCTTTGTTTTTTACTTTTTTTGGAATCAAAAATGAAAGCAAGAACAAAGGCATTTAAGTGAAAGTTAGTAGTAATGCTGGTGTACCTCAAGGGTCTACGTTGGGTTCTCTCTTTTTCCAACTTGTTTTCAAGAACATTTCCTAAGCTTGTCCGTCTCATGTTAATTATCAGATGTATGCAGATGACACTTTAATGATTCATTCTCTTTCTACTCTGAAGTTGGATTTTTTCCTTTTCGATTCAGTCTTGTATAGCGTTAACAATTAATATGATGAAATGTTTTATTATTGTTTTATACCGTCAACCTGACATGTCGGGTGCTTTTTACATGATGGACTAAAGTGCCCATTTTGTTTAATGTGCAGTGTTGTTTTTAATAAAAGTACACTGGTTAAAAAGAAAAAGAAATTGAAAATTGGAATAAAGCATTAAAACAGGGGTTCCCAGTCTTTTCAGGTTGCAAATAATGATAATAAAAGTCATTATATTTTGAGAATAAAGTGTAAAATAACAAGAAAAAATATTTCTTTTTATAAGAATTTAAAAAAAGCCCAGCCTTCCTGTTTTTAAAATGAGCAATGCTGAGCATCTTGTAATGTTATACTTTGGGACTGGTTTAAAAACATTAATTAATACAAAATCTTTTCAGCTCATCAGTATCAAATCATCTCACAGCCCTCACTTTGGGAACCTCTGCATTAAAACCAAGGTAGATGCAAGAAATCCTAAGGAACACATCTGTAATTATTTTCTTCACCAGAAGGGGGAGACAAAATCTTAGCAGAACAGCCTGATAACAAGGAACAGATTGCTTTAAAACAAATGTCTTTACCTGTTTCTTTCTCAAAACATAAATGCAGCTAGGTAGCAGTCTTGCCTAAAAAATTCACAATTATTGATGATACAGATTTTCTTGAGGTTGCAGAAACGGATGCCTAGCTATGCTAAAAAGCTGGGGAACTTATTATTTTTCCTATAAGGAAGAATAAATAGTACAACACCTCCGTCCCAAAAAAACACACCAACGAAAGTAGAGGATTTTTGATGAGAGCATCTCTAAGAGGGATAAATTTCACTGGCAATGATGGAGTCTGGAGTGTAATACTGAAGGAGCTCACCCGTCGTTTCTCTTCTCTATACTATAGAGACAGATGGAGCAGTCGGCTCTGAACAGGATGACCATGTCTCTGAAGACGTTGAGGAGCAGCGTGTCTGAGTGCAGCCTGGTGACCGAGGCGAAGGCGTTGTCCAGATTGGACGAGCGCTGATAGAGCCTCAGCTGGAGCCAGAACAGAAAAAAAGCAGTCAGTCGCCTTAATAAATCCAACACGACGTCAAGTCGCACAGAGTTGATGTTAAAAGTAACGAGCCGGAGACGGTCGCCATCACCTGCTCTTGTTGGTCTGTAAAATTGTAGCACGCCACCACAACAAAGTCTTTCCACCAGGCAAGACCTCCTGTCACAGTCATGCTCTGCTCCTACAAAAGAAAATAATTTTATTCTCATCTCACAAGATTTAATTATTATTACCATATTTTTTGGGTCTATAAATCACCCAATTTTTCATAGTTTGGCTGATCCTGCAACATATAGTCAGGAGCGACTTTATACCTTAATTTTAAATGGTAATTCATACTGATCAACATGAACCAAGGAGGCTTGTGAAAACTATCCTGCTCCTCTACCAGATAAAAATGTATTGAAACATTAACTTATAGACAATAGGGATGCACCGATATGAAAATTTGGGCCGATATCGATTTCTGATATTAATACTGCCGTTATGTCCGATAACCGATATTTACCGATGTGTGCGCACACATTTACGTTTCTGTGATGGTTAAATTTAGTAAAAGTTTGTACTGACTCAAAACAAAAATTCAAAACTGAATTTTTGAATGTCGTTTACAGTCTAGACTTATGTGCTGCTTTTTTAATTTTTTATCTCTGCTTCATTTAAATCCCCACAATCTTGGCTGCGTTGAGTCATTGTCACTTTAACATGACCAACCACCTCTCCTCCCCCTCTTTATACACAGGTATAAATGGCAACAAGCTGGAAAAAAAAAAAAAACAAAAAAAAAAAAAACATTGGTTAATATCGGCCCAGTTTTACTTATTGGACCGATACCGATATGTTAAAAAAATGACTAACATTGGCCGATACCGATGATAGTGCCGATATATAGTGCATCCCTAATAGACAACAATGAACACATGTTTGTATGTGGTTTGCTGTTTCTGTATGCATTCACACAGTGATGGTTGAGTGGTGCAGCTCTAAGGGAGAGCTCAGATTGCAACAGAACCCTGTTACTGGGCTGCCCGTGAAGCTAATAACAGCTAGCGCTAGCTTAAAGGTCAGTTGTCCGGGTAGGTTACAACGTTGTTCTCAAACATTCACGTCATATTGTTAGCTTAGCACGTAGCACCACTTCCTGTGTTGGTGGCTGGTTTTGCTTATTTATCCCATTCAAACTCCCAGGTATGTTTAATAATTTTCAGCAGAGTGTGGATGCAGCTGTGCAATGGAATAAGTTGCCTTACCAGATTAAATGTCAGTTTTTAGTCTTGGATTGTGTGAAATAAATTTCTAAATAAATGCAACTTATAGTCCGGTGCGACTTGTATATTTTTTTTTTTTCCCACTTTATGATACAGTACTCAAAATAGGAACATGGTCTAAATCTTCTAACTCTTGAGTCAAATGGTTAACTTCTCAGGTTCCCCTTTTCAATCACAAATCCTTGATTTTGCCTGAATAAAAACCACCTGGTAGCTCCTTACCTGAGTGATGTTCCCAAACAGCTTCCATTTCCTCGTGAATAAGGAGTAGTGCGCAAAGCCCCGCCTGCCTGCGACAGCCATGCACTGTCCTGCTGTGTCTATGGCTGCAAACTGTGCATCCGCACAAAAAAAAAAAAACAGAAACATATCGACAAAGGTAAAAAATACCACAAAAAGTAAAAAGTACACTCATACCATTTTAAAAGGATTTTAATAAGACCTTATATAAAACGACCCAACACAAAGTAGTGCATAATGGTAAAGTGGAAAGAAACTCAAACATGGTTTTAATTTTTTTTAACAAACACAAATCTGAAAGCATGGCTCATAATTTTAATCAGCTGCTTCTACAAAGTGTAAATCCATCTAAGTCATTTTTTGCACATTTAGAGACAGGAATTTTCTTTACCTTTTTTTTTTGCAAAACAGATCAAGCTCAATCTGTCTGTGAACATAATGTTTCACGTCTTGATGTGCAATACTCTGGACATTTTACTTTATAAACATGGTTTCTGTTGCAACATTGTAATGCGACTGTATGTTAAAAGTAATTTAATTCAGAGAATATTCAAAGTCAGCACAGTGCTGTCTAAGTGGTTGGGTGTTGTGCTGCAAAAAACCAACCTAGAAATCATGTAATAATCTTCCTACACCACATGTAAAAAAGAAAATCTAGTTTATTAAAATGAACAACATCCCTGTCAAATAATCAAACAGCTTAAATTAAATGGAAAACTTTCTGCTATGTTCAAGGAACAAAAAAACAAGAAAAAAAAAACACAATATGGAAGAACGCCTGAGGCTGTACACTGGTAGGCTTCTGATTTTTATATTTTTCTGTCTTATTTTCCCTGTTTATTTAACAATTTCATATCCAACATGAAGTGGAAATAGATTTATCTCGCTTTATGAAATCAGCTGCACACGTTTCTGTTATCAGAAAAGCAAAACTCCTCCTCCAACACACACTTACCCGTATTGGCCAGTTGCTCTCTAGGTATGTGCCGTGAATCTAAAGACGAAACAGAGAGAGTGAGGCCAATTTAAAATCTGCTGCAGGTAAAGTGACAAAAAAAAAAACTAAAACAAATCACATTTGATTAGCCAGAACATATTAAAGCAGTGTTTCTCCTACCATTCTACAAGCGGGGGCGCCCCACTCTGCCAAGAAGGCATGTAGTAAACTAAAATACGTCTATAAGTGTTCGCTATGTTGTGTGTTACAACAGAAAAAAAAACCCACATTTATTTCACGTGGCTCCCCGATTACTTCAACATACTGATCACGTTTGCCTGATGCAAATTTGATGATCACGTCTGCTTAAACTCTATTATAATGGAACCATTATAAGTGGAATAGTTACACATACAAATGGTTTTAAAAATACTCACCTGTACACTGTGACTTCTCCTGCATTGTCTACATTTAAATTGTTTACTATTAAATCACTGCCGCACCTTATACTGTAATTTAATTTTTACTGCAATTTACAAGCTGTATGCAAAGAAATTCGTTCTGTACGCACTCTGTGCAAACAAAATGACAAATAAAGTTGTCTAAGTCTAAGGAAAACGCATTTTTGTAGCTAGATCAGGGGTGTCAAACTCATTTTGGTTTAGGGGCCGCATACATCTTAATCTGATCTCAAGAGGGCCACACGAGTTAACGCATTGCAAGATTAAATAGAACTAATAAATTAATTAAGTTAATTTCACTTTTACACAATATATTATGAATAACCTCAGCGTTTTTAAGAAAAGTTTGTGCAATTTCAACAATACTTTTACTCAGTTAAACATTTACTTGTGCATTATGCATAAGAACTGATCACAGTGATTATACGATGTTGAAAAACATTTATTCAAATTTTTTGGAACTTAAAAACACTGTCCTGCATGACAAAATACATCAAACAGATACAAATTAAGAAATGATTTGAATTTTTCCACACCTGAAGCTTAATCTGCTAATTAAAACACAGCGCAATATAGGACAATATAGGAACGGCACATTTTCAATTAAACGAGGTACATGTTTTTTTCAATAATTGTTTTATCATTCTGTTCCTTTTATCTTGTCCACTTGTGAAAGTCAAATCTGATGAGCTCTTTGGCTCTTTGTGGCATCTTATTGCCACATTGCCAGACAGGACACTGGAAAAAAAAAAAATAAATAAATAAAAAAAAAAAAAAAAAAAAAAAATAATATATATATATATATATATATATATATATATATATATATATATATATATATATATATATATATATATATATATATATATATATATATATATATATTTTTTTTTTTTTTTTATAATGATAATGCATTTAGCCACAGGGCCGGACTAAATTGTTCGGCGGGCAGGATCTGGCCCGCGGGCCGTATGTTTGACACCCCTGAGCTAGATAGACACCATGAATGGATCCGAAGCAGATCCCAAATGTAATAAAATTAACATTGAATTAAGTTACGCTAGAAAAATATTCTAAACTGGCAGATTTAAAGAAATTTTCACTCAATCAAGAAGTAGGAAGGAAGAGAGGTGGGTAGCCTTCAAAATATAACCGTGTATAAAGATACAATACATGATGGTGACAGAAACAAAAAGACAAAAGACAGAACCAGGCTGCTCATATAAAACTGTGTTCTGTGATACTAATGGAAAGCTAAGAGGAAGAAAAATCTTAGCGACCCCCCCTCAAACACAAAATATCTAGGGGAATCACTGCAAACCAGACAACATCTCTGCTGGTACATCAGCCCTCACCTGGACCACATGCCAGTGCTTGTGTCCGAGTAAAGTGCTGAGTCCCTGAGAAAGAGAGGAGTCCGGATTGGGCGGGTGGTGCAGCGGGCTGCCGTCCCGTGGATGCAGGTTGCTGTGTGCATCGGGGGTGCTGTGGATTTGAGTGGGGTCGCCACAGGTCAGGTAGAGGCGGTCTTCACCGTGGAGCAGCACCTGCTCCTGGTTACTCTGCACAGTCGACAGAGGAGCAAACAGCGCATGAAATGTCTGAGCGGGACCTCGTGTTTGTGTAAGCGCGCTGCTCAGAGCTCTCCGGTACGCCGCTCACCGTGCAGGGGTTGACTGTGAGGGCACTCTTGATGAAGTGGAACTGCAGGATCCCAGCCTGCAGAGACGGGTGAGGAGGAGAAACCATCTCCACGTCCTCCTCCTCCTCCCCGTCCTCCTGTCTCCGCCTCTCCTGTCTGCTCGGGATCACCCACAGGTGGTAGCCCTCTGCTCCCCAGCTCTGGCAACCAGCACATAATCAATGTTAGTCAGTACATGGAAAATAAAATGAAATAAACCCCCCCCAAAAAAAAAAAAACATTTTAAGCTACACCTAATTTACTGTACCACTCTAACAGATGTGTAGCTGAAAATAGCATTTTATACATAAGTTAGACGAAACAAAAAAATTACATTTTGAGCACCTCCTTCAAAATGTTTGCAAAGGCCTACAAATAAGCAGGACTTCCTGTGGCTGTGTTTGACAGCTAACTTTCTTCCACTCCTCAACAAAAGTTATGCTCAAAAATATTCTAAACTGGCAGATTTAAAGAGATTTTTACTTAATGAAGAAGTAGGAAGACAGGCGGGTAACCTTCAAAATATAACCATGTATAAAGATACATGATGGTGACAGAAACATAAAAAGAGAGAGATAAAAATTTATAAGAGAAAGTGTGAGAGAGACAGAACTAGGCTGCTCATATAAAACTGTGTTCTGTGATATTAAGCTACACATAATTTACATTATCATTCTAACAGATGTGTAGCTGAAAATACCATTTTATACATAGACAAAACAAAAAATGTATATTTTGAGCACCTCCTTCAAAATGTTTGCAATGGCCCACAAATAAGCAGGACTTCCTGTGGCTGTGTTTCACAGCTAACTTTCTTCCACTCCTCAACAAAAGCCAGGTCTGAGGAGAACAACTAATAGTTGTCCGATCACAGGAGCTACAGATCTCTGCAGCTCCTCCAGAGCTGCCATGGACCTCCTGCTTGACCTCCCCTCTGATAAATGTTCCCAGGGGTGCCTTATGCTCTTTGAGACGTTCAAACGCTTGGGATGTCGCTTCAACCTGTTGTGTTCCTGTGTTTGATCACTAGTGTTTCCTAAAAACACACCCGACGCCTTCACAGAAGATCTGGGTTTCCTTTGAAGTGGTTTGTGTTGATCGGCGGCATAAAATCCAGGTAAAATACATTAAAGTTTGTGTTTGTAATAGCAAAAAGAATACTTTTGCATGGCACTTTGGGGGGAAAAAAATTAAAAATCACACAGAAGTGTGGTTGTCTGGCAATTTTTTTGGATAATTGCTCTTTAGGAATAACGTCGTTTGCGATGCTAAATACTATATTGTGCCACTGAGCTAAAAACAAAACCTTAAAAACGAGTAAAAAGCACCAAAACCAAAACGGTGCCACTGCAAAAGCTTATCTAAAAATACGTAAAATGTTGTTAAAATTTGTGTTTTTGGCCTAGATCTGAGCAGGTAAATAAGATTATCTGCCAATGTAATGAGTATTTTGACCCCTAAAATAAGATAATTAGATATACTGCACTTGAAATAAGATGGAGACGGGTTGTTCCTATTTTAAGTGCAAAAATCTTATTCCATTGGCAGATCATCTTAATTACCTGCTCAAATCAAGGAAAAATACACTCATTTTAAGAAAATATTACGTATTTTTAGTTCTGTTTTTGCAGTGTGAAATACTTTCTGATCGAGTCAACTTCAAACGACCAGAAACTCCCGACTCCTTCAGAGGACCCCAGATTTTTCTCAATCACAATTTAATTTACTATCTACGACACGGTGCAGGCATGAAAATACTTTCACAACAAAACAGGTTAAAAAAAATGAATAAATCACACAAAAAGCAGGATGTTTAGAGCCACATACCATAGAGCTTATTTTAAGGGGGTCCTTCTTGGTGCCGTCTGAATGATGCCTGAGGAGAAAATGTAAAGAAATGAAAACGAGTATAAAAGTAAATCTAAAGCAAAGAAGTGTAAGACTTGAGGGGTTTTGTCTGCTTCCACTCACGCAAAGTCCTCTCCCAGAGTGCAGATGAGATGCGCCCCAAAGACGCTCCACAGCGACAGGCCGCCACACTCCCACGTTACCATGATAACGCTGTAGTCAGGTGACCAGCAGATCGCCGTGACGGCGCCGGTCTTGTTGTAGATGTCTGAGCGGCAGACAGATTCAGGAGAGTTAATCCCATTCATAGTTATTCCTCTTCTCATTTTGGTCGTTATTGTGATGGAAAGTTGGGAAACAGTTTCAGATTTCCGACATCGAATGTAATCAGCGGCTTAATTTGGAAACATTTTAGAAGGAACATCAAAATAAGTTGATTAAAACTTCAGCAAAAGCTCAAATAAGGTTTTACACTTGTAGACTAAATCATTTTGGAACAAGGATAAGGAGGTCACGACGTGTTGGTTTTATTATGTTTTTTGGTACCACTTTACAATAAGGATCCCCTTACAGATGGCTAAATAATAGTTTATAGGTATTAATTACTCTGTAAGCACTTTATAACTCATTAATACGTGTTTATTATGTATTAATAAATGTGAGGAATACACTAAATTGACCGGTTTGTGCCTAAAAGGTAGTAACTTAGTCTGAAATGTTTAATACAACCAATTCTAGATGAAACATATAGTTGAACAGATTAGGCTCACTATTTGGCAAGAAACCAGTCAGTTTTGTCTCTTGCGTGCCTTAATTAATGCATAATAAACATTTGAATGAGTTATAAAGTGTTCACAAATTAATTAACATATACACATCTGTAAGAGGAGCCTTGTTGTAAAGTGGTACTTTATTTATTTATTTATTTTTTTATTTTTTTATTTTTTTTAACAAGTCGTGAAACAACTCAGGCAGCTTCCAGTTCTGCATTATGCTAACGGCCAAACAGATCATTTAATGTTCCTAATACTGAATAAGACTGAAAAGCCAATCCTTTAAACCAATTTGTGGTCAAGTACCTTCATTTTATAAAATTACAAAAAGAGGAAAGCAATGTTTTATTTGGCATTCAAACCGAGCCCAGTTCACGAGATTCAGGTTCAGAACCCATAAGCAAGGGGACCAAAATGACCTTTTTTGCATTTCTAAAACAGTGTTTATCTGTTGGTAATTCAAAAAACCAAAATCAATAATTCGGAAAAAGGACTCAAGTTTGCAAACAAAAATAGGAGGTCTTCATTTAAACAAACAAATGAATGAATGTAAGAACACAATGTTTCAAAAATTCTGATTTTTATCTTTTAAAGAACAGAATAAAGAAAATCTGGGATATTATCTTACAGGCTCAGCTTTATTTTTTCTCACTTTCCTGGACTTCTTCTATCTATAGGAACCCTGCTATCATTATTCCTCACATGTATGTCAGCATCTTCGGCATTAACAACACTGTTACTTAATTCAGAGAAGATTAAATTTAAGCCAAGAAGCCAAGAAGCTGAGAAAATCAGGCCCTTTTTAAGTGGGAAAAATAAAAGAGCGTGCCAAAGATGTAATAATCTTATAATTTGATGTTTCATTCAGGAAACAACAAACCTAATCTTGTTCTGAGCCCAGAGACTCAATTTCCCTTTTCCAGCTGTTTTTTTCTTATTATTTGTTTATCACGATACAAAAATGAAACTTGAATAATAAAAGGCTCCATTCCCCTTTCCTGAGTTTTTTCTGTGGCGTTTATTTACCCCGTCTCCATTTGCACAGCACCTTCTGGGGTAAAAACAAAATGAACAGGATAGAAACTTACCCCAGAATCCATCCCTTGTCCCCAGGTACCTTTATTATTACACTTAGATGCTTCAGATCTACAAAGTAATTTGTATACTGGATAAGGACAACTTGATTAAATACAAAAAACTATTTTTAAATGATAATTTCATTCATTAAGAGGGAAAAAAAGCAACCTGGACAACTGAGAGAAAGTAATTGCCCCCGTTGTTAAATCATGGATTTATTGTGTTTAAACAAACTGTTTTTTAGAAAGTTGGGTGTAGTTCCAGAGGCCAAACTCAGCCCTGATTATTACCTGACCTGCAGATGTAATAAATTATTTTAATAACCCTCTGATAGCTATAAAGATCCATGAGGGCAACATATCATGTAAAAAAATGTTAATTGACATCTGTCAGTCTTACAAAGCCTTTTCTAAGACTTGAGATTAAGAGCGGATTGACAATTCAACCAGGAGATCACAGAACAATTCAGAATAAAACCTAAAAACCACTGCAGACATCATCTGCCTCAGTTAGGGCCAGTTTGCACAATTTACTGATAAGAAAGAGAACGTGCAAAATGGCATTCATGATAGAGATCAAAGTCCAAAACCACTGCAGACCAAAAAAGACAAAAACAAAAAACGTGATCCCCAAGACTTTTGGGGGCAAATATCTTGGGCACTGATGAGACAAAGGTAGAAATCTTTGGAAGATGTGTTTCATGTTACATTTGACCTGAAATTATTGCAGGATTAGAGATATATACCATCATCCTGACAGTCAAACATGGTGGTGGTACTGTGGTAATATGAGGGTTTGGGGCTGCTTTGCTTCCTCAAGACCTGAACGACTTCCCATAATTAGTGGAATCCTGTACTGTTCTAGCCTTCAGTACAGGACCTTAAGGCCAGGCGCGCTTTGGTTCTGCAGCAGGACAATGATCCAAAGCACAGCGGCAAGGCCTGAATGAATAAAGAAGTTTCAGAGTGGCCTAGCCAGAGTCTGGACTTTAACCCAATTCAGAAATGCTAGTGGGACCTTAAACCTCCGGGGTGTGGTGAATGTTTTGAATTAAGACATTTCTGGAAAGCAGAGTGGACCAAAATTACTCAGTGGAGATGTGAAAGACTCATTGTTAAAGACTCGTTGGTAAAGACTCGTCGGTAAAGACTCGCATTTAAAGACTCGATGGCAAAGACTCGCATTTAAAGACTCGATGGCAAAGACTCGCATTTAAAGACTCGATGGCAAAGACTCGCAATTAAAGACTCGACGGCAAAGACTCGTCATTAAAGACTCGACGGCAAAGACTCACAATTAAAGACTCGATGGCAAAGACTCGCAATTAAAGACTCGATGGCAAAGACTCACAATTAAAGACTCGATGGCAAAGACTCGTCATTAAAGACTCGATGGCAAAGACTCGCAATTAAAGACTCGATGGCAAAGACTCGCAATTAAAGACTCGATGGCAAAGACTCGCAATTAAAGACTCGATGGCAGACTCGCAATTAAAGACTCAACGGCAAAGACTCGTCATTAAAGACTCATCCGAAAAGACTCGTCGGTAAAGACTCGTTACCAGTCATTTCAAACTCTCCGTCTGTTGCTGCTGCTGAGAGCAGCTCAACCAGTAACTATTATTATTTTTTCCATATAGGGCCAGGTTGGTCTAGATTGCTTTTTTGCCTAAATGAATATGATCAATTGAAAACTGTTTTGCATTCACTCAGGTTATCTTCATTCAAAATTATTTTTTTCTGATGATCATAAATATTTAAAGGGTGACAAAATAAGTGAAGAAATGTGTAAGTGAGGAAACACTTTCACAGCACTGTATTTCCTGTTAACGTTAACTCTAAAAGGTTTTAAACAACAGACTTCTGCTTTCAGGCAACCGCTCAGAATGAGGCTGTAAATCCTCCAGCAAAAATTTTTTTTCAAGTTTTTTAACTATTTATACCTGATATATTTACAGCCAGTCACAAACAAACGTGTAGCTGCATGTGCGTGCAGTGCTTTATCAGGACACATCAAACCTAAATTGTTAAGTGGGTTCCTTTAGAGTTTTAGTTTAGTTTCAGAGTTTAAGCACCGTAAAAGAGACCAAGTTTAACGTTCAGAGTGTTACAGTGGTGTGTTGTAACCCAGATAGGAGCTTGTGGTTGTGTTCATGTATTTCAAAGTCATTACATTAACACCTTTAAGCAGAGTCTGGAGTGACTTTCCAGGAGTTACAGGGAGAAGCTGCTGTGAAAACATCATCGGTTGTGGTTTGATGAAATTTACAGGTTAATTACGTTTTTGGGTTCCTTCGTTCCATTATTATTTTGTTTTCTGTGATCTTTTTTGAGTTTTATTTCATTGTTATACATTTTAACCTCCTTATTTGGTTGTTTTAAAGGAATTTATTATCAATGAATGAATGAATAAATGAATGAGTGCTGTATCCAATGCTCAACTATGCAGTGTGCTCTCTCTCGCTACCTCTACTGCCTGTTCAGAGGCATTTCAGCAGCTGCTTACATTTCTACCCCCCATAACACCTCTATGCTCTAACAGAAGTTAGCAACATGCAACGAAGAGGCGCATTGCGTTGAGTTTCAAAGGACAAGTGAAAATGGCCTTTAACATAATAACGGATTAACCCACAAGAGGGAGCTCTAGCCATACATCTCATTGGGATCTGAAATTGTGTAACCTTGAGGAGATAATTACAGAAGCACTTAAAAGCAGGTGAGATGTGTAATAAAGTAACAGAGTGGTGGAGATGCAGGGTAATACCTGGATAGTGTTTTGGTGTGAGCTCCAGTTTGTGGGACAGCTGCATCGATCCTGTCGTGGTGTCGATCATATAGACAAACACTGAACCGCTGTAACATGGGGAAGAAAAAAAAAAAAAAAAAAACATTTGATCAGATAAGCAGTAGCGAAACAAAAAGTTCAAAATGAGTCGGCACATAACTGTGGACCCACACGGGTTTCCACAACAACTAAAAACAGAAGCTCCTGTTTCTCTCCCCCTAGGTGCAATTTCAGAACAAACTAATTAATAATATCAGACAAAGACCACCAGAGAGAATAGGAGAGAATAACTTAACCCTATGTGAAAAAGTAATTGGACCCTTATTAAATCATAAATGAACTGTGATTAACCAGTTTAACTAGCCATAATCAGGCCCAAACCTTAAAAAAAAATGTCTGTGTGGCAAGTGTTTGTTTTGATTTTAACCATTAACTTCTATATTTATCTGGGTAAGAATAGACCCGTCCGTCACGTCTGCTGCTCCCTGTAATTAAGCAAGTCTCGGTTTTTATCATATTGTTATGTTTTGGCATTTTATTGTAAATTTTATTATTTTTTTTATCAACCTTTAAAGTTTTATTTATTGTTTTATCCTTTATCCACCTGAGATGTTATTGTCGTGAAGCACTTTGGTCAGCTGAAGTTTTTGTAAATGTGCTATATAAATAAAACTTGCTAAGTGCTTGCCATAGAGGCAAAGGAGTAATTTAAATCCCTGTGGGGGACCTTTGATTTCTTTTCTTTTTTTTTTCTCATAACTGTTTAAATCAATTAGATGGGGTCCAGATTTTGACTAGGCCATACCACAACTTGATATTTTTATGGATGATCAACATGTTTAAAAAATTAGGTGGTCCTTTAAACTCTTTCTTGTAATTGAATCATGAACACTGACCTGAACTAAGGCAAACAAAGCCTAAATGTGCTTTAGATGTTTTTTTCTCCTGGTTGAATTGTCAATAAGTTCTTGGAGTAATTTATTGATTAGCCACTCCAGGGAAGGTTCACCACTCCTGCATGCTCTCTCCATTGGTTGATAATGGTTCACACTGGGATTTGCAGGAGTCTGAAAGCCTTAGAAATCACTTGTTAGGTCCTGATAGATGTCTGAAAGTCAACATCTGTAGATCAGATCATATTGTGTTGCTCTGAGATTTTTTTAACCTACTTCATGTTGTCAGACACGTTCTATTTAAGCAGTTACTTGATTCTGCAGGTTTGGCAGTAACCAGTCCTGGATTTGGGAGAAACTTAATTCAGCTTTCTAAAAAACATAGTTCATCAGAGTTAAATTACTTTTTTTTTTTTTTTTTTTTTTTTTACATAGGACCAGGTTGGTTTGGACTACTTTGTTGCCCCGATTAATGAAAACCTTTAAGATCGACATTTTCTCTTTACTTAGGTTATGTTTGTCTTCTGTAAAGACTGTAAGTGATTAAATACTTGTTTAAATCGACATACTTTTCAAATTTGTTTTTGCCTTTTTGTCTTAGTAAACAAAAATATTTTTTCTCGCATTCTTCTTCCATTTTTAGGAGGAATGATTGGACTTTAACCCCACACGGTTTTGCAGCACAACGAGATCCGCGTTGTTTCTATAAACTCGTAAAAAGAGATCGAGTAGGAAACAGCGAGGAGAGAAATTCCTGCCAGGCCGGCACATTTCATAATCCATGAGGAGATCCTGACCAGCACACACACGCGAGGTAGCCTCGGCAAACACAAGCTGACAGATTTTCACCGTGGGCACACACCGCAAGGACAACAATCCCTCTGTAACACACCAATGCAAGTAAACACGCCCAGCTCTGGGCCGTCAATACACAGGCAAAGTTGCACAGACCTGGCGCAGCCAAAAGTCATCAGTCTGTACTTGTTGTTGACAGCCACGCAGGTGCCGTCCGTCACGTCTGCTGCCCAGACTCCCTGCAGCTGCTGGACGCACACAGAGAAGACAAATTCACCAATCGATGGAAACTGAAGGTGCATCACAAAGACAGAGAACCCCCTCTCCACTTTTATGAGCATCATTCCTACCCGGTGCATTCTTCTTCGGTTAGTCTTACCTTCATTCTACGACAAGAGTTTACAGTCTGTGAAGACAGCTAATACACTAGCTGCAAGCGGTGAAGCATGCCTGAATCAAACAATTAGCAAAGCATGATCTCATCTTTATATTGCCTGACACTCTGCCCATTTGAACATGTTTTATCATGAGTTTGGAGATCTGCAAGTAGGTTGTTTCTGTTCCCCCCCCCCCCATCATCAAATGAAAATATCAAGTAAACGCAGAACAAACTAGCATACAAACATTAATGCTGGAACAAATGTCCAGTTAAACTTTCTCTTTTGTTGTTAAAATAGGTTTAAAATCCTTCAGATGGATTAAAGTGCATAGCTTCAGATCTAGTTGAAGCTCATTCAAAGTGGAAAAGGCCTATTTCCAAGCTCTGTTAATACTGTCAATCTGTTTAAGTGATTTATTGGAAGCTAAATTCACTAGTAATTAGAAAGATGTTGATTTGTAAATAAAAAAAATATGCCAGCAGCTGTCTGCGTGTCGGGAATTTAAAGCCAGTTAATGAGAGTGCAATGGTAAGAATACCTTTGTTATGATTGTAAGTGCTAAACGATAAATAGCATCCATGGTCTGCATCAAATAAATAATGCAACTGTGCTCAGTGTATGCTAAGAAGTTTTATATTTATTTATATATATATATATATATATATATATATATATATATATATATATATATATATATATATATATATATATATATATATATATATATATATATATATATATATATATATATATAATTATATTTAGGTAATAAAAAACAGATGTGTAATATACTTAAAGAAAAGGTGCTGACAAAGCACTTTGAAAGTCCACTCAAGGGACCCTTTTGAATTTGACTTCTTATAAATATGTCTATGTCAAGGCAAGGCAAATTTATTTGTATAGCACATTTCAGTGACAAGGACAACGCAAAGAGACACATCATACAAAACTGACTTTTTAGCCCTTAAATCCATTTTGTTTTGTACTTTGAAGTCTCTAGGGGTGCAGAAAAGTTGAATGTAGCCTAGTTTATATAGACCACAGGTGAATGATTTAAATGTGAAAAGGAAGACGTTAAAAAGCATGATATGTTCCCTTTAAGAAGCAAGAACTCGTCTAACTTTTTTTTGTGTGTTGTACATTTAGTACCTCTATGAGGTTGAACATATTTAATAAATGGTGATCAAACACCTAGGTTAACTGTGCTTGCATGACATTAACAACCATGTCATCAGCATAGAGGTGGACATCTCCATTAGTAGCATTCTGACCCACCATGTTAATGTAAATTCTTAAAAAAAAAAAACTATTTAAAACTAAGCTATTCAGTTTCCTGAAAGCAGACTCATGGCAATATGGAAAATTATTCATCTACAAGCATTTAAGACAGAACAGAAACATCCTTTATATTCCATTATGAGGGAAATTCAGGTATACCAGCAGCAAAGTGACGAGACAAATGGAGGCATGCAGATTCAAACACAAAGGTAAAAATAACAAAATAAGAACAAGAAAAACTACAGTAAGGGCAAACTTTCATTTTCTAAAGCACCTTTACTAGGATGCGGATTTTAGAAACAGGCCAATGGTTGCTTGTAATGGAGACTTCACCTTCTAGTGAAAGGAGGAACAAAAGCTATTTTCAAGTTCTTACAAATCAGGTCAACTGGAATGAGACAATTAAAAAAAATGCACTAGCTCAGGTGTTTTAACTGCAGTGACACAACTGAGGAATGGAAAACGTTTGATCATTAGGAACCAGACCAACAGGTAGAAGGAGTACCGGTTTATAATTAGACTGTATTAATTCACGGTTATTACAGTGAAATTACTGTTGAAGCCGATAATCCCTTTTGATTCGTCTGACGCAAAAATAGAACTAACAAGTGCACTACAAAAGGAACTAGATGTAAGTGTTTCATGAAATGAGTGTATTTGTCATTGATTTGAGCAGGTAAATAAGAATTTCTACAATAAGATAATGCAATAAGATGATAGAGACTAGTTGTTACTAGTTTAAGTGCAAAAATGTTACTCCACTGGCAGATCTTTTAAACTTATCTGCTCAAAACAAGGACAAATACACTCATTCCAAGAAATTTTAATTACTTTTAGTTCCCTTTTCGCAATGCAGTTATGAAGGCAACTCTAAAGGGATTTTGCAGTTTGCGTTCCCACTTGAAAGAAAATTTAAACAACTTTTTCCTAAGATTTATTAGTAAGGGAGGGTGAATTATGCTGCCTCTGTACTTATTGTTATAAATTAATAAGAAGTCGTATTTCTATTTTGTTAATAAAGTAGCTAAACATGGATATCATCCTAAAGCAGAGACACCACCTTCAGGAGGAACCTTCTCAAGGTGCTGTTAGAGCATTGCAGCTTATGTCTGACCACAGTTTTTAAACACCAGCAGCTCGAAGCACTTCTTCAAGCTGGTGTTTTCTACGGCTGGTACGGACGGGTTGCAGAACAGAGACATGAATCTGAGGGGGATTTAAGTATTAGCTCATCAGATCAGGCAGCGGAGGCGGCCGCAGAGACAAATCTACATGAAGGCAGAGGCTGGAATAGATTTTGCAGTCGCATCATGCGTTTTTTTTTTGTTTTTTTTTTTAAGGAAAGCACCGGGATGGCACTACATTGCCTGAAACAAAATAAGCCTCTGTTCGGTAAGACAAGTGACGAAAGCATAAAGAGGGAGTTGTTTTAAATGCCATAATAATGTGATCTTTGTGAGAAAAGGGCCCCGTATCTGCAGGAATCCTTACATCTGCAGTGATTGAGCTGCTCAGCGGTGTGATAAAGCCCAGGCGCCCATCACTGAGAACTACAGCGAAGCCGTCCAGGGTCAAACAGTACTCCATGCAACGGATGTAGACTCCTTCCAAGTCCAGAGAGGGACCGCCTACACAAACACACACAAACACACAGAGTATTTCTCTATTTAGGTCTTCTGGGAGGATATGACCGAAATGTTGCTGTGATGCTCTAAAACAAGTTCTCCGACCTCGAGCGGACTGCAGGTCTAATGAAAAGGGGATTGTAGTGAGGCAGATGGCCTTGCGTCCATTGCTGCCGAGCCCGTCCCAGTGCAGTACATGGAGATATCCGTCTGCGGTGCAAACCAGTAAGTCCTCCTGGAGAGTCTGAAGACTGAGGAGAGACAAAAGAGAGGGGAAATAGTTTCATGCGTTAATAAAGAAAAAGCAGCAGACGCATCAGCTAGAGGATAAAAACAGTAAGCTATTCATCATCCAGCTTTACCGACCAGCTGTGATGCAGCCAACAGTGCCTCGTCCCCCTGTCCTCTAAGAGACACGGGGACTAACAGGCCTGCGTTTGTTTCTGTATGGCGCAGCGTTGTCGTAAAAAAAATAAATAAAATACTGCGAGAGGGTAGAATCGACACATCCAGAAGAGAGACGGCCAGAGACCGCAGGGAAATGATAAGAGCCTAAGAGTTCGAGGCTGACAGCGGACTGACTGCGGAGGAGGCAAAGTTTTTTTACTGCAGCTTCACAGCGGGAGAAACCCACTCATCTCCTGCAGAATCAAGCTGGGCCTGTGAAATGCCAACGCAGTGTTCTGATTCAGACGACTGCCCTATAATCTTTGTCAAGTGGAAGAAAACACGAGAAAAAAAGAAAGCTGACAGAAGGGAAGCTTATTGTTAATCAGCAAAGAAAGGAAAAATATAAACAGCCACAAGGGACAAAAAAAAAAGAAGAAATTTTCTTTGATTTTTTTTTTTCATACCAACTTTTTGCAGCAAGAAAAATAGGGAATTAAAAAAAAGTTTAGAATAAGACAACAAAAAATCTCACTATGAACAAAGTATTTTTAATTTTTATTGCAATTAGCTGCAAATCTTTTAAGGGAGGTCTCTGCTATCTTTGCAAATATGGACACCATGTTTTTTGCTAATTCTTAGCAAAAATAGCTCAAGCTTAGTAACATTCAATGAATATTAGGGCAGGACAAGATGTTGCAAATTCATTGTTAGTGCCATATTCAATGTAAACAACACGCATAACTGTTTGCGCTGCAATAAATGTCCCTAATTATTCAAGTATTATGCACTCAGGCTCCATGTCAGTAATATATGTGGTACAGTTGTTTTATTGCAGTATAAAAATGTAAAGAGATGGTAAAGATGATTTTTTTTCAATGCCAAGGCAGAAGATGGTCAGAAGCATTAATAACGTTAAATTATAGCAATTAATGTTCAGACTGCATCATTCATTAACATGAATGATGTTCTCCTAATGTCGTACAGCCCTAATAGATGGATAGAATCTGTGAAAAATAACAGGTTATAACAGCAAACGGGCCAACAACTGGATTTGGACAGAGATTAAATTAAACGCAAAGCTGGATTCTATCCACCAATTATTATCCACCAATAATTTCTGAATGCAGTTAATTGAGCTAGATTTTATTTAGGGGTATCAGTGTAACAATAGCATGTGTGACCACTAGCTGTGCCAGGCAGTGTAGCAACATCAGCTCTAAGACAAAACAAATAAATAAAATAAGAACATATTCATCACAGCTCTTGACAAGCAATCAATCTCATGTCAACAGAAAACAAACTCCTAAGTTGGAAAACTTGTCAGACACTTTGCATCATGATTTGAAGCTATTATAGTCCTGACAATATTACTTGCCAATCACCCTGAGTCATTTGTGAAGATTTCTTTCGTTGCAAAGTAATTATTAGAAAGCTTCTCGATCCATCGGAGGAGAAAAGAAACACAAAGTTAAGCTAAACGCCTCTTACTGAGGCACAGACATCATTGTGCTTCTGAGTTAGGTCAATAACTATTGATAATCTGCTGGAGGGAGAAAAGTGAATACAGTTCAGAATGCATATATCCAATAGGTTAAATAAAATAAAAATTACTTGGATGAAAGACAGCGCATCTGTAGTCTCAGGTAGACAACAAAAACAAAAGAGTGATTCAATGAGTGTCTACCTGGTGATAGGAGCCTCCAGATCCACAGGCTTCTTCATCTCTAAAGAAAGAGCGGGGGCGCATTGCTCCTCTTTATAGCCAGGAGTCACCTTCACACGAGGGCTTCCTCTGTGCAAACAAAAACACAAAGCAGTTGTCTAATTAGACTTCTTGGAGGCTGAACTATCCAAAGTCTCCACCGCATACTTCTTTTCTACTCTTGCGTCTGACAAAGATGAGTGAATTTGCTCCAACTTTTGCTCGGTTTCTCCTGGCATGCTGTCAAAGGCAACGGCACAACACATTGCATCAAAAACCACACAACACTTAAAAAAATATGCATAGAAAAGGGGGGAAAAAATTGTAAAAACAGGGAGAAAAAGCGTAGATCTCATTAATTATAAAGTGAACTTGGGATATTTTTACTGCATTTTGCTCATTCTGTTGGAAATGATTAGCGTTTTCCATTAACCTGTTCATTTATCTATTAAAAGTGGCACCAATTTATTGTTTTTTTGGTTGAAAAATTACTTTTAAAAAAGCTGAAAAGGGGGATTATTTTGTTTTGAAGTCAGTTTACTTTTGTTTGCTTCTGGTCAGTTGACACTAGGTTTAATGTAACAGCTAATTTTTGAATGTTCATGTAACAATAGCTTCAAATAAAAAACAAAAAACAAAATATATTAAAGTGCTGCTGTGAATGTGTCACTTACTTTGGATATACAGGCTCATAGAGATACTTTTCCTCCCCGGCACCCAATACGTCAAACAGAAGGATGTAGCCATTGGCAGTCTGAAAAGAGAAATAAGATTCATTAAAATACATAATTTATTACCAAAAAAAGGCAAAAAGACAGGAAGACTATGTATTAAAGCCCTTTATTTAAAAAAAAATGGCACAAAAGGTGTGTAGAGGTAACTGCTAAGCAGCAAATTAAATCCCTTAATGGCTTTTCAGGCAATCAGTCAGACATGAGAGTGAAAACCTCATCCATCCATTCAGCACAGACTCATTAGAAGGTTTTAAACCCATTTAAAGCTAATTCAGCTCATAAAAAGGTCCGTCTTGAACTGCATCGGTACATTTTTCCAGAATCACCTAAGATTAGACAAGGGATAATGATGATTCATAATACACATTTCTGACATACAGAAATCAAATTATCTTAATATCATAGTTTAATGGTTACATTAAAAGGGATTATGTGACATTTACGAAAGAAAGATGTCTGTGCAACGGGCCAGCTCCTGCTTTCCAGTGCTACAGGATCTTATGACCGTATAATAAAAGATGCTGTAGCTGAAGAAGTCTCCCTTCATCTGTTTTTAGGAAGAACTAAATCTTGGTGGGAGTAAGAAGATCAAACTTGGGAGGAAGCATAAATACTCTGAATGAAAAACAGGCTTATAATATATTTAAAGATCAACAAATCAACAACACCGATTGTTGCTCTGCAATTTCAATCTGTTTGCAGTAGTGATTTAAAAATTAGGCCTTTCCTGGCTTCAAGTTCCTGATGAAAGAAAACAAATGTGCTGAGGGTTCTTTAATAGAAGTAGGACTATGAAATATTGGTACGATTCCAATATTAAATTGAACTACAAAACCAACATACCCATAAAACTTGCAGGTTAAATAATGTAGTTTATGTGCATTTAAAAGAAACACCAACAAACAGCTGAACTAGCCCAACTTTTCAGCGTCACCTGACTGGTGATTGGTGGGTTAAAAACTCACACAGGAGGGAGAAATATGTTCGATGCTTTAGGTTACAGTTCCTCAAGAGGAATCCGAATTGTCAAAAATTTGTATCAGCACGTTAAAGCGCTATAAAAAATTAATACATAAAAAAAAAAACAATATGGACGTATCAACAGCAATAAAGCAGATATTGGAGTTGACATACCCAAAACCAAAGGGCATCAACTAATGATGGGCAGTGGTGTGTTGAATGGGTGAAAATGGGGGAAATTTTCAGTTTGGATGCTTTTCATGAACAGGGAAATAATAAGAAATAAAACTCCCATTATTCAGCGTGAGACCTGGTGGACACCAGCTGGAGTCAGAAAGTTCGGCCACTTTAAACCTTGGTTATTCAATTAGAGCACCACTAGGTCTTTGTGTTTAATATTTGATCCATTTCTCTATTATTGTTATACAACTTACATTTGTTTTGTTTATTCTATATTTCTGTATAACTGCATGTTTGTCTATGTGTAGGACCTTTTCACAATAACTAATTCCTTGTACGTGTAAAACACGACTTGACAATACAGCTCTTTCTGATTCTGATGTCCTCTACACTAACATCCAAAGCATAAAAAGATCAATTATTTTACACCTCGTTGGCAAGAACTGCCTAAAACTCCGGCTCATAAATCTCAAACCTCATCAAGGCAGATGTGCCAGAACTAAAGCATTTATATCTATAGATATAAACAACAACTCATGCACCTTACTGCATATTTGTTTACATTGCTTACATTGTCTTTACATTTCAATCTGCCTACTGCTCACTGCTGCACTTGATCCGAAAGTTAAATTGAAAGTTATCCTGTATTTGACTGTGATTTACCACTGCATTTTTCTTATCCTGTACTGTAAATTCACTGCAAGGTATCCTGTAGAGTTACTGCAATCTTTCTGAGCTGTATGAAAAAACGAAATTTCGTTCTGTATGCACTCTGTGCTACAAAATGACAATAAAGAAAGTCTAAGTCTAAGTCTAAGTCTAAGTCTATTTATGCTGATTAAAACACTTCGCCTACCATAAAGTAAAACCGTCAGTATTTAAACATGCATCGCAGAGACTCCCTGTTGACGGTGGAGAAACTCACAATTACACAAACGCAGACACACACTGCTGTCAAGGAAACTTCAGAACCAGAGCCTGTTGGCTGAAACATGAAACGAAACTCGATCCGCAGTCCCCAATTCAGCGGTAATGTGCCAAGACTTTGCAGTCTTTAGATAGAAACCACCTCTGTCACATCGGAATAAAAAGGAGTTCAATCAAAACAAACAAGAGGGAAAAACCCTTAGGTTTGCTGCATATTTTGACATCTGTGGAGCTCCACAAATTTCCTAATATATTATCAGGACAGGCAATGTAAAATGTGCCTAAAATGTAAAATAATTTAAATCGTCTTTTGTTCTGTGCTTTCATAGTTATAAAAGACGAGAAGAAAAAAGCTGAATACTTATAAACTTAAAAGGTGCATAGTCAGGTTATTTGAATTTTTAAAAAAATTTAAAATCACTCTGGTTTTCTCTCACTAACTTCTTGTATGAAAGATTATCACATCCTGCTGGTGTATTAGTTTTTTTTTTTTTTTTTTGCATTTTACGCTTTGTTTTTGCTCAATTTGTTAGTAAATAAACCCCTTTCGTGTCATTTATAACAACAGAAAACGTATGATAGTGCTTGTGCGCAGCAGGTATAAACCAGGAAGCAGCTAACGGCCATTAGCATCTCCCAGTAAAACAATGAAAAATGGTCCAAGATCGAGTGAAACAAAAAATATAAAAGATTCCAAGAGGGATAGACTGGAATGTCGCTGGGAATACAGTAAGAACGTTGGTGTTCACTGAAGCAGACGCTAAACCTGTTGATCGCTCAGATGTGACCGCAGAGTTGATTGACGTGAGTAAATGTTCTGATATGAAGCTCTTAATGTTGCTGTAGATGGGGTTATTTAATTAATAATGGTTGGTATTTGATCACGCCGAGCCGCCGCTTCACTGCTTGCGGAGGGTCAGGCTCGGTCTGACATTATATAATACCGTTTTATTAATTAAGCAAACCGGCGTTATGATAGTTCTGCGATACTGCCACTAGATGGCGCCAAATCTATTTACATTTGCTAATCGGCCCGGACCTGGACTCTGTCTAGCCTCAGAAAGAAATCAAAACACTATCAAGATGGAGACTTGGTGTATAACCTTATTTTATCATGATCAAACGTAACAATTTTTTACGTTGTTTTTAAAATCATATAATGTGGTTTTATATCTTTAAAGTTTGCATAAATCCCAATCTGGGTTCTGAAGAATCTCCTTTTGGTGTAGAACGTTTTCTGCAACATGGTCCAAAAATCATCACGTATATGAAAATGACAGGTATTTAGTTTTGCTATAAATAAGAAAAAACTCAAACAATCTGGTATTGTTTAGAGATCTGAGACACAAAGCTTCTCGCACATTTGTCTTAACGAATGAATGGAAAACCATTTTAACAAGAAAAAAAAAATGGGTCAGAGCTTTTTTTTTTCTCTTCAAAAAGGATGCAGGAATCAGAGTTACTACATGAATCATCCCCCAGTCTTTAATCTAAGATACAATCCCAGTAAAGCATGACAGCGTTTACAGGTCCATTCTGTTGATGGGACTTTGATAAGGTTCATTTCGACTTGTTAGATGGAATAAAAGAAAAAGAAAAAAAAAGAACTGTGGATGAAAGAAAAAGCAGATAAAGGAAGAGAGCTGTGACTGGGACGTCGCTCGTGTTTCCAGGACACCTCGTACTCTCAGTGTGATCATACATGCGGAGATAATGGTGCAGGAAAAAGCCGGACGCCAACTAGAGCCCCACAAATATGTAGGCGCTGAGGTTCAAAGGCAATCAGTAAGCCCAGCATAGGGGACTGTTTTGTGTTTTTTTTTTCTTTTTTTTTTCCCCTTATGGAAAGACATTACTGCTCAGCAAGTCTGTGAAACAAGATCAAAACAACTCAGGAGGAGCCATTAAAATGTATGCGACCCAAACCTTCCACCAGAGGATGAGAAATACAAATAGAGTAGATGAATGCGATTTTTTTTTTCATAACTGAACATTTGGTGGCAAGGTTTAACTTTCCTGACATTTAACTTTTTTATATTCATAACTTTGCTCTTCTAGACTTGATGACAAGCCCTGAACCTGATGCCGGTGTTTAAAGAAAGCCGACTTTGGTCAGGGGAAGTGAAAGACCTTGGAAGTTCATGCAGACAAAAGAAGGAGTCAGCAGAAAACTATACACCGTGATGGCGTATCGAAGCCTCTCTTATACGTGTCTAAACACGTCCTGGAGGTGCAACGACACGCACAGAAGCTCACAGACAGTTGCAACTCTTCTCAAAAATGGAAGCGCTTCAGACAAAGCAGCCAGATTCTTTCAGATGCAACACAACCCCATTTATACCCGAACGAAAACGTTCTCGCAGCCGAACACGGACGACTTTTGCTGCAAAACGAAAGGCCCCCGGCATGAAGTGCGTCGGGTGTAAACGGTTTAAAAATAAAAAAAAAAAACAGAGCGCAGCTGTGATACACACGTCTGAAAAAGTCGTGCTGAGAGCACACAGCTGCCAGGTGTGCTAACGGGGAAGTCTAAACACATTCCTCCGTCACAGTTAAAAGAGGGCAGCCAGACTCTGCTCTGAACGCAGCTACTGAACGAGCTCCTATTGTGCTGCATCAGGGACCTTCGAGCAGGGCTTTACAACCTGCTTTGGCTCAGAAAATGGCGGCTCTACAGCTATAAAAATCGGCCTATTGTTTCTAAACCTGTTGTTTTTGACTCTTGCTGAACAATGACCTGTTTTGTTTCCCCTTCACTTCAAAACCACTCCTATTTTTTTTGTTAATTTCCCAAGAAATGTATGTAGGAATGCACACCGCTAATGTATAGAAAGCCAACCGGCAGAGAAATTATACTTTCCTGTGCCTCTGCAGTGTGAGAGTCTAAAAGCGGAGAGGGAACATTTTGGCCTCGGACCGCTCCCAAAAAAAAGACAGGAGAAAAGCCCAGCGGTGAGAAGTATTTCCTGTGTGTGAAGATGTTTTTTTTTTTTTTTTAAAGTTATTTTTCTTAAATCCTTAGCTTCGTCCAGAGCCTTTGGCTAAAGATAGATCCTGGTCACAGTTTAAGAGGGCGATTACATTAGCCTTGGGGTGTGCAGGGTGTGCGAGCAGCCTGAACATCTGGAAAACGGCTGTTCTTTTTAGAGTGAGGACAACCGTCTGGGTGAGTCTGCTGGCTAATTAAACGACGCAAATCCTGATGTGAAAAATTACAGCTGCTTGCAAACAACAGGGGGAGAAATTTGCTTTGCAAAGCATCAGTGAACCTGTGAACTAATACAGACTCCAGATGTTCGAATGCAAGTGTTCAAATGCCCCGCAAAAGATCGGCAAAAATGCATCTTTTATTGCAAATCGGGGAAAAAGGTTGATACAAATGATTATGTTTGTGAACCTAAAAGCTAAAAAGTGTGGTTTGTACTGTTACTTTTGCTGCAAATCTATTTTTCCCAGTGCTACTTCCACGAGGAACTAAATAAAACGGTGCTTAAATCTTTGCAGTGTATTGCTCAGCAGAACAGCTTAAAGCCTGTTTGCAAAGCTATTGTTTTAAAACTTAAACCAAAGTTTAAAAAAAAAAAAGTTTTACCGCACTGAGGTAAAATCTGCAAGTCAAAAGTATTCAAGGGCCATTTTATTCTAACTAAAATGCAAAAACAATTTAATTGTGTATTTGTTCTTTTTACCTGCCCAGCAGTGAAATAAACATGCAATATTCTAATGAAACAAAGTAGAAAAGAAAAAAAAAATGTTGTAGGTCTTAAAAAGGTTTGCCCTTGATAAAAGAAAGGCGTACATTTTCCCAGCTTTTTGAGTCAAATGTTTTCTATTTTTGTTGGCGCAGAGAATGTTTTGGTCTATTTTCAGCAGCAAAAATCAAAAACCTAAGAAAACCCTTTCTGTGTTTAGCCAGTAAATGAGAAATCTCCAAGGCTGTTTCTGAGAGAAACATTGTCGGGTGTTTGTGGCCCGACTTAATAGCACATTAAAAAGAAAGAAAAAACAAAACTATAAAGATATAAAAAAATAAAAGACATAAATTTACTGTTATAAAAATATTCTCCTTCAAATTAGTTCTGGACGACATAGAAAAAAAAAAATCACATTGATAAAATAGAAATCATGTTGATCAATATTGATAATTATCAACAAATTCAAAACATATTTTAAAGTGCGGCCCTGGCCATTTTATGCTGTTGCTTAGCAACATATTTTTGGATAAAGAACACAAAAACTTAATTCAAACTCAACCTTTTATTCAACCAACTTTTACCAAAACTGTACGTTTTTAAAAAATAAATAAAAAGAACGCTTACTCTCTGAATTATTTGAAAGGGGCGGAGCTTGGTTCTTGGATCTGCATTGTGATTGGTTGGGAGGACGTAATGACTGTAATATTAGCCTACATGGCTAGGATGCAAAAGGAAGGAAAACTGTTATTCTATTGAACTTTTTAATTTACCCTTTTTTTCTATCATTGATACACGTCTATCGATCGCTATATTTTGCTACTGAATTATCGTCCAGCCCTCTAAAAAAGCCTTTCTGAACAACTTGGACACCCTAAACTCAGATTTACAGACAAAGGCAGTTTGTTGAAATATTACACACTTAATGGCCATTTGTTGTTGTGTAATAAATACTACAAAATACTATAATGAAGTCTCCAGTATATATCCTTTTCTAACAAAACGCATTTTTGATTAAATAAAAATCAATCAACACACACATAAACACACATCAGCCATTTAAACCCTGTGAAAGCAGACATAACTAAGCCTCATGTGTCAAGCTGGAAACTTTTACTTAAGAATTACAAAAAACTCTATTCCTTTAAATTGAAATGCTAAACTAAACTCAATAAAATCATTCCAATATAACACAAAGGAAATCAATAAAAGATTTATATAAATGCATAAAAAAACAGGTTACACTGATAAGGAATTTAGACTAACATTACTCTTAAAACTCAGCTATAAACAAAACCAAAGCCAATAATTGAATTAATAAGATATAAAAAGGTAAATGTATTTAAAAAAAGTGAGATATTAAAATAATTAAACAGCTCAGCAAAAGCATAAGATAAAAAATATGTTTTGAGCATTTTTTTCTTTTTCTTTATGAATATAAATAAAATCCTTTGCAGCATTTTCAATACATTAGTTTATGCTGTGGAGGCAAAAAAAAAGGGACATTCAAAAGGGAGACGATGATGCTGAGCTCGGTATGAGCAATACGGCAAACTGAAGAGCAAACGTGAAGATCTTCAACTCTCAGCAGTTCTCAGTCTGAATGTGTATCTGAAGAAAGTGCTGAAGAACAAAAACGCAGGCTCACAATACACAGCAGCTTCAGTGCCTTTTCCACATCCACGGGCTACTTGCACCTTGTAATGTGCACCAATAAACCGCCCACATCCCCCACTCTGACACCATATCACATTAAAAACACACCAGTTTTGAGACGTGAAAACATGCAGAGTTCAGCTCTGAAACGATGTCTTATCAGCTTTGCTCCCTGAATAATAAACAGCATAATAGCTGAACACCTCATCAGAAACTACCGCTGTGGTTTACTGGAAAAACTAGTGCAGGAGCTCAGATGGAAACTGCTTGAAAAGTTAACAAACATCTAGTAGTAAAGCTCACCAGTCAAGTTTATAGATTTTTTTTTTTTTTTGTTTACATCTGTGATACACAGCTTCTTAAAAGGGAATAAAAATGTACATTTTTGATTTTAGGACAGCAACTAATCTAATGTGACACCCATGTTTATCATTTTCCTGAAATCAAACCACTTATGAGTCCAAAACGGTCAGACCCAAACTGTGCTTGTGAAGGCCGGGACGCCAGTGGAGATTAACTCTTGATTATTTTTAATCTCTGCACCCCCTACCCCCCCTCCTTTATCCTCACAAGAGGATAAAGGTTAAAACAAAAGAGCAGAGAGAAAAGGGAAAGAAGAGGCTGACTATAACAAAGCAGAAGGTTATTAAACCTCTATGTTCCTCTATTTTATTGTAGTTTTAATTGATTTGTTACTGTACGTATTTAAAAGAAGAAACCTGCCTCTACGATCATTTCCTGCCTCTAGAAACCTTAATTAGATCATCCAGAATAATTATTTCTAACTACAGACTTAATTGATCTTGCATATGCCACAGCACAGCTCGTCTTTGTGCCCGTTTTAAAACCCGGCAGACAAAAATGGCATGAAGGACATCAAGTGTTGTTTTGGGACAAACAATCCAACCACACCCTTTGTCCTTGACGGTGCTGCTAGAAAACGGTCTGCACGGTACTTCAACTCTCAAAGACGTGTGGGGCAAAAAGGAGATGATGTATTTGAAAGTTTAAGAAAAGGATACTTTTCTTTTAACAGAGTTCCCGTAGTGCTCTCCCCTCCCCCCCATCTTTAAAATAAAAAAAAATTATGTCAGGATTCCTGACGGCCTAAAAATAGCCCCTATACCAATAAAATGACCAAACTGCTTGGATCTAAGTGAAAATGAAAGCCGTGTGACTAATGAACCACAAAGCAATACCTTTGTTTGTAAAAAAAAAACGTTTCCCTTTGAGCGTTAGACTCAATCACAGCCAGAAGGTGCAGCGATAAGCAGGGGACAAAGTGTGAAGATAATGGGAATATACGTGTGATCAAAGCATTCAGGTCTAATACTATGTGATCAATATTTTCGACAGACACCTTTGCCTGATTTATCAATAGCAGCTGTCAGCTTTTAGGCCGTTTTTCAATTTTGAGTTCATGACACCATTTTTTTTCTGTGCGGCGTTTGTCCGGCTTATCTAACCACAAAAAGCTGGCTCTATATTTTCTTTTCAATCCTTTTGTTTTGTGACTCATCGTTCACCTAAAAGCTGAAAGTCGCTGCCTCAGCTGGCCCAAGGCACACACGAAATAAGCCCCCAGACCAGTAGGGGGCCTCCCGTAACTGCTTGAATATTAACACTTACCACAGATCTAAAATTAGTATATTTGTTTTATTTACAGTGAGAATACTATTAAATTTGAGTTGATAATTTCAGCAGATTAATTAAAATGTTGTTTTTTTTAACTTTAATATTTAAAGGAATAGGCAAGTTTATTTTGTAAAAGTGTAATCCGCATTGCTCTTTTCTTTGTGAAAGCTTGATTTCCTTCACAAACACATCTTTGCAAATAATAATCAATAACCCCTGATTGCTTTTAAGCTCAAGCTAATAAAAATGTCCATGTCTCCTGTATTCCACCAAATCTTTGTTGAAACGGCGAGGGCACCCAAACCTAATTCTGCTTTGGGCCCCCGCATAATCTTGGGCCGGCCCTGCTCATGTTGTATAATCAGTAATTTTAGGTATATTGGGCCCTTTTGCAAAGACCTGAAAGCTATTCCTGGATCAATGTGTGCTTCTTTGCTTTTTTTGTCTCTCTTGTTGTGTCTCTGCTCTCTCTTCTGTAACCCCCAGTCGGTCGAGGCAGATGACCGTTAATACTGAGCCCGGTTCTGCTGGAGGTTTTTCGTTCCTGTTAATGGGGAGTTTTTCTTTCCACTGTCACTTCATGCTTGCTCAGTATGAGGGATTGCAGCAAAGCCATGGACAATGCAGACGACTCTCCCTGTGGCTCTACGCTTCTTCAGGAGTGAATGCTGCTTGTCAAGACTCGATGCAATCTACTGGGTTTCCTTAGATAGGAAATAATATGATTGAATTTGCCTTTGTAAAGTGTCTTGAGATGACATGTTTCATGAATTGGCGCTAAATATATAACATTTTATTGATTTAAAAGATGGCAGGTAAGTGGAAAGAGGAGAATAGTAAGAAATGGCCTGGTGCTGCTGTTTTTATTTAGTGATGGCTGGAGCCTGTATAGATGGGGCGAGGGAGTTCAAGTGAAGTCTTTCCACCAACCTACAACAGCCTTTGAGTGGGTGCTTTACTTGTGTCTTTAAACCACCACAAGCCCAAAGTCTGGCAAAGAACTTTGGCAGCCCTCTACATTTAACATGCTGCTATTATGCAGGGGAAAAACAGACACACACATTTTGGAATAAAGAAGATACCAATAAAACAAAAATTGCAGAAGGTTTACAAGCAAATTACCAACAGGATATTAGAAAAAAAAAAAAAAAAAGCATGACCTTATCAACGACACTAAACATGACAAAGGATGACATGTCACTGTGTTGCACTTACCGCCACGGCTATCATGGAGTCGTCTGGTTTCCATTCTGCTTTCTGGTAAAAGCCGAACTGGCCCGCTGCCTTCGCAGATTCTATGTAGCTGACAATCAAAACGCTGGGCTGTGTGTGCAGAAAAAGGAACAAGGCGAAGAAAATAAGAACATGCAGAACGCCAGGAGTCACAGCCATCAAAATACGCCTCTTGATGTCAAACATTTCAGCCTTTACTCAAACTTAAAAAGCCACAAAACCAAATAACCATGATGGAAACTCTGAACCAAAATACCTAAAACACAAATAGCAGCTCAGTTTAAAAATCATAACTCTTGGTTTACCAACCAAGTATGAATAAGTAATTCTAAAATAAAGCAAAGACATTTTAAAAGTATTTGGGGTTCTAAAGGGGTGCAACTTCTGACCCTTACAGAAACTCTTGGCTTATTTAAACAAAGCAATGACCCACAGTGTAAACAGTGAAAAGCAATTAAAGGCCAAATATAAAAAACAAAACAAAAAAAATAAACACTGTTGTCCGACTAAAAATACATGCACCACTGGGATTCAGAGTGTTGAAAGAAGGTATCTGGGTACACTAAAAATAAAACAATCATAATATAGAATTTATTTTTTTAATTGCTTCTTGTATAAATTAACTTAAAATCTCACCTTAAAATAAATGAACATTAGATCACAGCCAGACCAGCACTGCCCGTTCATTGGGGCTGTTTGTGTCCCTCAAGCTAATAGCAGCTAGCGTTAGCTTACGTTGTCCAGGAGGTTTACGATGTCTTGCTACATGCTAGCTTAGCATGTAGCGCCATTGAGCATTTGGTTTTTCTTCTGTCTACCTGTGAAAGATTCTCTGAAAAACACTTTTGTGTTTATCTTGCGTATAAAGAGGGTCGCAGCCGGCAACAATTTGGGTGGATGGATCGGTTTCTATAGATTTTTCATGCAAATCTGTATATTTTAATAATTAATTTTCTAGTGTTGATTATAATGAGACTGATTATTTTGAAAACCCTGCTACATACCCTCTTTGGTATCTCTGTTACTGATGTATGAAAAAAAAAAAACTATTTAAATTATGCTTAGCCTGGCGAGAGGGCGAGTTAAGCCTGGCGGCCTACCAGTACTTTTATGCTCCTACCATAGATAAGTCCTTTGCGAGTAGAAGATTTTACTTTGAAAGCAGGTGTGTTTTACTTTGCCGGAGTGTCTGACTCATGACTTTCCCCTGAAATTGAAGTGCAACGACAATTCTAGACTCATGGTATATCTTGGTTTAACAGTAGAAAAGACGCCGTCGCTGGGAATTGCAAGCGGTCTGCGCAGCTCCATTCACTTCAACCTACTCTCATTGCTACGGACGTCATACGACCTGATTTTCTGTAGGATCGGATGCCACATGGGATCCAGTGTGTTCTAGCTCTTATGCGTATTGGACAATGTAGTGGATGGAGCTAAAGCCGTCTTCACATTGGATTAGGACTGCCATACTGTGTCCAGAAGTTCCTGGATTGTGGCAGATTTGGGGGAAAAAAACGGATTTCAGTGTGAATAAAAGCTTGACCCTGTTGCGCTTTTAGTACACAGCACGTAGAGTAGTTGTTTTTTTTAATAGTAGACACCCCCACCATCTTATCACAATATAACCACAATGGGTCCTCAGGGGGGAAAAAAAATCTCCCAAATCCACTCTTAACTTATTTCTTTCTACTGAGGCTGGTGAGAGCAGCAGAGCTACAATGAAAGGCTAACACTGAAGCTAACCGCTAAGCTAACTGGATACATAAACACCAGAAGTACACATGCGCAGCCAGCTACCGTGGACTGACACGGAACGTACACTGGCGTTATGTGAATGCTTCAGAATGATTGGCATGTGGGACAACCAATAGATAAGGTGTTAGCCCCGGAACTTGAGGAACATTTGGGGGGGGGGGGGGGGGGGGGTGCAAACGGCAGTGATTGGTCAGAGTTTTTATAGACTCGCAGTCCTTTTTGTGAATACATAATGTATTGACTACTTTCAGGATGGCAGGACCATTTCACCCAGTTTAACAAAAAGTGTTTCTGAACTGGATTACAAACTATAACTTTAATGCCATAAAACACATAATGATGAAACCAAATGTAAATGCACTCCTCAGTCAGGCTACTTGTCCTTATTTTGTGCCTTTATCATTTAAGAGGCATCAAATCATGTATTTTTTGTTCTATTCTATACTTAAACTAATTGGTACACAAGTTAAAAAAAAAAAAAAAAAAAGCTGTAAAAGACAAAACTCTGTAATATTTTAAGGCCCAAGAACCACAAATTATTTTGTCAACCTGCTATTCTTGGAAGTACTGCATTTCTGCAGGCAAATTATTATGCGTTCATGTTTAAAAGTGGGTAAAATAGCTTAAATCACATTTTTAAGAAATGGTGAGGGAATTTTATTTTTAGTCATCATCAGCAAAGATAAAAAAAGACCTCGTACTGCAAAGAACAAACTGAACACTCTCAGGTCTTGAAGTAGGAAAATGTGTCCAGTAACTTTAGATGCAGGGACATTCAGTCATTGTAATTAGAGAATGGGTATTAACCGTTTCTTCCCTACAGTCTTTGTTTCATATAATTAAAATTTTATAATGGCACAGAGGAAAACGGCAACCTCAGTCTAATGTTGAGCTGGCGAATGGTGCAGCACTGAAGCATTGAAACAACACAACAGAATTTTGTCCTTGTTTAACATGCTTTCCTTGAAAGCTGTTAAAATTAGAATAATTTATTTTGTTAAATAATTTTCTTTTATAAAAAAAAGCCCTTAAAATATAAACTGATGCTTCTTTACAATAATTTATTAGCATTCAGTTCTGAACAAATTGACAGCTTAACAAATTTTTACTCACATTTCTTTCCTACAAGGTTCCAATTTCATCCCTTCCTGCATTTATTTTACACATTTAATAAATCTCTTTCACATCTGTGCACTTTTATATATGAATATGTTATTGCACTGAAAGAAAAAAAACAAGAATTTAATTCTATGATTTTTCAGTAAACGTAATACTTCCCATTTTCATTCAGTATGGTTTTGATTCCCCTTAGGGCTAGATGACCGAAATATAGATTATGGAACCTGATCAAACCAAAACAAATATGAGTGCTCATGACGCAGGAAGGTAGGACACATGGAAAGAGCAAAAATAAAATAACAAGGAAAAAATGGCAAGGAGGGCACAAGGATGTATGGAGGAAGTTAGGACAAAAATAAGAAAACAGTAGAGAAGAAGAACAAAGAGAAGAAAGAGACGATAGAAAGGAAGGAAGAAAGGAAGGAAGGACATGGGCTCCATCCGAAAACGTCTAATTAGAGCTCCTAGCTCCCCTTCCCTGACCTTTCATCGGGTCAACAGTAAGAACTCTATTGTGGGAAGGAAAGGAGCTTCAGACTGCTGTGCGTTTAACTCTGACATCATTATGTGACGGAAACGCACATGGATGGTGGGCTACAGCCTTCTAAAAATGAACTACAGAGTGCGGATTCTCTTCTCTCTGGGCATTTTTGTTAATTTCCATGAGATGGGCTGTACTTATATAAGCTGTGCTTATCATGCCGACCGCTATCGCCATGATAAGTGATACGCACTTCTGCTTTGGCTAAAGGCTTTACCCAAAAGATGTTCCTTCCTTCCTTCCTTCCTTCCTTCCTTCCTTCCTTCCTTCCTTCCTACATGGAAGGAAGGAAGGTCATGGTAGAAAAGAAGGAGGGACATGGTAGGAAGGAAGGAAGGAAGGAAGGACATGGTAGAAAAGAAGGAGGGACATGGTAGGAAGGAAGGAAGGACATGGTAGGAAGGAAGGAAGGACATGGTAGAAAGGAAGGAAGGAAGGACATGGTAGAAAGGAAGGAAGGAAGGACATGGTAGAAAAGAAGGAGGGACATGGTAGGAAGGAAGGAAGGACATGGTAGGAAGGAAGGAAGGACATGGTAGAAAGGAAGGAAGGACATGGTAGGAAGGAAGGAAGGACATGGTAGAAAAGAAGGAGGGACATGGTAGGAAGTAAGGAAGGACATGGTAGGAAGTAAGGAAGGACATGGTAGAAAGGAAGGAAGGAAGGACATGGTAGAAGGAAGGAAGGACATGGTAGGAAGGAAGGAAGGACGTGGTAGGAAGGAAGGAAGGACATGGTAGGAAGGAAGGAAGGACATGGTAGAAAAGAAGGAAGGACATGGTAGAAAAGAAGGAAGGAAGGACATGGTAGGAAGGAAGGAAGGACATGGTAGAAAAGAAGGAAGGAAGGACATGGTAGGAAGGAAGGAAGGAAGGAAGGAAGGAAGGAAGGAAGGAAGGAAGGAAGGAAGGAAGGAAGGAAGGAAGGAAGGAAGGAAGGACATGGTAGGAAAGAAGGAAGGACATGGTAGAAAAGAAGGAAGGAAGGACATGGTAGAAAAGAAGGAAGGACATGGTAGAAAAGAAGGAAGGAAGGACGTGGTAGGAAGGAAGGAAGGACATGGTAGGAAGGAAGGAAGGACATGGTAGAAAAGAAGGAGGGACATGGTAGGAAGTAAGGAAGGACATGGTAGGAAGTAAGGAAGGACATGGTAGAAAGGAAGGAAGGAAGGACATGGTAGAAAGGAAGGAAGGACATGGTAGGAAGGAAGGAAGGACGTGGTAGGAAGGAAGGAAGGACATGGTAGGAAGGAAGGAAGGACATGGTAGAAAAGAAGGAAGGACATGGTAGAAAAGAAGGAAGGAAGGACATGGTAGGAAGGAAGGAAGGACATGGTAGGAAGGAAGGAAGGACATGGTAGGAAGGAAGGAAGGACATGGTAGGAAGGAAGGAAGGACATGGTAGGAAGGAAGGAAGGACATGGTAGGAAGGAAGGAAGGAAGGAAGGAAGGAAGGAAGGACATGGTAGAAAAGAAGGAAGGACATGGTAGAAAAGAAGGAAGGAAGGACGTGGTAGGAAGGAAGGAAGGACATGGTAGGAAGGAAGGAAGGACATGGTAGGAAGGAAGGAAGGACATGGTAGAAAAGAAGGAAGGAAGGACATGGTAGAAAAGAAGGAAGGAAGGACATGGTAGAAAAGAAGGAAGGAAGGACGTGGTAGGAAGGAAGGAGGGACATGGTAGGAAGGAAGGGAGGACATGGTAGGAAGGAAGGAAGGAAGGAAGGAAGGAAGGAAGGAAGGAAGGAAGGAAGGAAGGACATGGTAGAAAAGAAGGAAGGAAGGACATGGTAGAAAAGAAGGAAGGAAGGACATGGTAGAAAAGAAGGAAGGACATGGTAGAAAAGAAGGAAGGACATGGTAGGAAGGAAGGACATGGTAGAAAAGAAGGAAGGAACGACATGGTAGGAAGGAAGGAAGGACATGGTAGGAAGGAAGGACATGGTAGGAAGGAAGGAAGGACATGGTAGAAAAGAAGGAAGGAACGACATGGTAGGAAGTAAGGAAGGACATGGTAGGAAGGAAGGACATGGTAGGAAGGAAGGAATGAAGGAAGGAAGGAAGGAAGGAAAGAAGGAAGGAAGGAAGGAAGGAAGGACATGGTAGAAAGGAAGGAAAGAAGGAAGGAAGGACATGGTAGGAAGTAAGGAAGGACATGGTAGAAAGGAAGGAAGGAAGGACATGGTAGAAAGGAAGGAAGGACATGGTAGGAAGGAAGGAAGGACGTGGTAGGAAGGAAGGAAGGACATGGTAGAAAAGAAGGAAGGACATGGTAGAAAAGAAGGAAGGACATGGTAGAAAAGAAGGAAGGAAGGACATGGTAGGAAGGAAGGAAGGAAGAAAGGAAGGAAGAAAGGAAGGAAGGACATGGTAGGAAGGAAGGAAGGACATGGTAGGAAGGAAGGAAGGACATGGTAGGAAGGAAGGACATGGTAGGAAGGAAGGAAGGAAGGACATGGTAGAAAAGAAGGAAGGAAGGACATGGTAGAAAAGAAGGAAGGAAGGACATGGTAGGAAGGAAGGAGGGACATGGTAGGAAGGAAGGAAGGACATGGTAGGAAGGAAGGAAGGAAGGAAGGAAGGAAGGAAGGAAGGAAGGAAGGACATGGTAGAAAAGAAGGAAGGAAGGACATGGTAGAAAAGAAGGAAGGACATGGTAGGAAGGAAGGAAGGACATGGTAGAAAAGAAGGAAGGAAGGAAAGACATGGTATGAAGGAAGGAAGGACATGGTAGGAAGGAAGGAATGAAGGAAGAAAGGAAGGAAGGACATGGTAGAAAGGAAGGAAAGAAGGAAGGAAGGAAGGACATGGTAGAAAGGAAGGAAAGAAGGACATGGTATGAAGGAAGGAGGGACAAAAAGAAGGAAACTGTAGAAAGGAAGGAAGGACACAATCTAAAAAAAAGGATCAGACACAAAGAAGGAAGGAAGGAAACTGCATTTAGGCGACACAACTGGGAAGACATATTTTCCAGCGCTCTTATTTCTTCCTTCATGCAACAACAGCAGAGTCTTCAGTCAGAGGCTTCTCCTGTAAGACAGACGGGTGGAAGACATCCTTCCTGCCTCTACAGCAACTCGTTAATGAAACCCCCATCAGTTACACCAGCATTTAATTTCCCTTTGGGATTAGTAAAGTATTTTTGGAACAAATTGAAATACATTTTTTTTTCCCTTTGGAGGACAACATTAAAAAAAAATAGAGTAGAAACTGCAAACCTATTATAAATCAAAGAGACCTGACCATTTCGCATGAAACATCAGAAAGTGTGCTAAACACATGCAGCCACTGTTGGCATCCTCAGAGAAGTCTCAGGGGAACGTTACAGAATGCAACTCATTTCTCTCTGTTTGTGTTAAGGAAAATATAACACACAATCACACACACACAGACCGCTGTGGCTGGGTGACAGAACAGAACAAATTTAATAATGAGCTACTCTCATATACAGACAACTTGCTGCGCCTCAGCGGAGCAGCGTTATTTCAGGCTGCAGCCGAGTACAGATGAAGTCTAAAGGAGAAATAAATCCAGACTAACAGCTCGGGGTGCCGACATCTTTCTGAATCCATGTGTGTGTAAATCTGTAAACAGGCCGATGTCTTAAGAAAGAAGGGAGGCAAGAATGGCTCTACATCCTGTCGGTGCCTCGGGAAATTAGCTGTGACCCTCATCCATTGTTGGCACACAAACGGTCTGGAAAACAGAGGTATAAACAATGTCGCAGGTCATTCGGTCAAATAACTTCCCTCCAATAAAGCCTTAAGTAAATATCAGTGTTGCTCAATGCGTCATGGTCTAAATTTAACCTTAGATGAATTGTAAAACTCTATAAATGTCTAAGCATAAAGCAAGACAAAAAGTAACTAAGGATAAGGGAGGTAAATAAGGTTAGAAATTATAATTACTTTGCAAAAGGGTTTATTTTTTGTTTACCTCTTCAGCGTTAATCTACTAGTAACACATTAACTTTCCATAGTTTCTATACTTAGAAATCTTGAAACCTACATCGTCATAAGTTTAGGAAGTCGCTGTAACACTTTACAAAGATTATAAAACCATTAACAAGTCAGTGCGTGTGCCATTTTTAACCAAAGTGCCAATTTATATTATTTGTCTGTTTTAGCAGGGTAGATATTATTCTAGGAGCAGAAACTGTTTTTTTTTTTTTTCGTGTTCACGTGTCCTGCAGTAAATCAAACCCAGAGCCCAGAAGACACGTTGGTGCAGCCGTATACCTGCAGCCCCTGTAAAACCGCACATTCATGGCGGGAGTGATGTATATGGAAACACTAACTTTAATTATTAAGCACACAAACAGTGTGAGGCAAAGGCAAAACTGACGTGTTCGCGCCGTCCAATGATGCTTGGCACCAAGGCCCAGTTGTAATAGTTCTTGAAGGTGACTGGATTTGTTCTACTTTTTTTTTAGCTTTGCTGTTTGGTTATAAATGTAAAGCCTCTGTTGTAACTTCTAGAAGCTTATTTTATAGTCCTTTTAAATAGAAAAGCCCACTGAGGGACCGGGTCTTCAAATTAGTCTGTGGTTAGGAGGCCAATGGTTACCAAGTGACATTAAAGGTGTGATGCGCCTGCTCAAAAAACAACAAACAAAAAAAAAAAACATTTATGAATAAATGAGTGGTTGATTTCCCCTTTTTGTTTGTCAGCGCAAAACCTATGTGCATTTTCTCGCCTACAATAACTAACTTATAGGTTTCGGTCGACCAAGAAGTCACTAGTTTGTTGCTTTTGTAAACATCCCTATAAGCATGAAGTCATGAGAATACAGCTGTACCATGTGAGCCTATAAGCAGTCAACAAACAGAAACAACACCATGGCAAATAACACAAACAGATCAGAGAAATGTTCGCTGGCTCGCCATAGAGGGAGAAATATCCTGGATAAACACCTTTACATCTTCGTTTTGATTCATCCGACCCAATCAGAGAAATAACTAAAATCCATAACAGTGTTGTACCAAAGGCTCTGTAGATGCAGATGAGCTGGGCACATTCTGGACGGATGTCATTGCAAAGCATGAACCTTGACGACAGAGTCAAAAACACAAGCATTTGTACATCTGGAGCGTGTAACGAAAATTATTTCCCCCTGGGATTATTAAATTTATCCTGCACTTGTTTACATTTCAATTGTTTTACTGTTAAATCACTGCTGCACTTTATCCTGTAACTTTATCCTGTAACTTACTTTATCCTGTAATTTACTGTAATTTTCAAGCTGTATGCAAACGAAATTTCATTCTGTACGCACTCTGTGCATACAAAATGACAAATAAAGTTGTCTAAGTCTAAATTATAATAATTTACTTTGGTTAAATAATTTTCTTTTATAAAAAAAAACGTAAAATAAAAACTGATGCTTCTTTACAATAATTTATTAGCATTCAGTTCTGAACAAATTGACAGCTTAACAATTTTTTACTCACATGTCTTTCCTACAAGGTTGCAATTTCATCCCTTCCTGCATTTATTTTACACATTTAATAAATCCCTTTCACATCTGTGCACTTTTATAGATTAATATGTTATTGTACTGAAAGAAAAAAAAAACAAGTATTTAATTCTATGATTTTTTCTGAAAACGTAAAACTTCCCATTTTCATTCAGTATGGTTTTGATTCCCCTTAGGGCTAGATGACTGAAATATAGATTATGGAACCTGATCAAACCAAAACAAATATGAGCGCTCATGATGCAGGAAGGTAGGACACATGGAAAGAGCAAAAACAAAATAACACAAGGAAAAATGGCAAGGAGGACACAAGGAGGAAGAGAAGTATGTATGGAGGAAGTTAGGACAAAAATAAGAAAACGGTAGAGAAGAAAGAGACGATAGAAAGGAAGGAAGAAAGGAAGGAAGGACATGGGCTCCATCCGAAAACGTCTAATTAGACATTTAAAGTGAACATGACTCTAGAAATGGTTCTGAGGACTGTGAATACACATGTTTAGGGAAACTGATAAGATGGTGATGCTGTGGGACGTGTTGATTGCTACGTAAACCTATTAGGTAAACAGGTAAAGCGGCGCCACATCCACCTAACCTGGATCAATGGACCCTATGGAACATCGACCTGCTGTGGAAGCAATTACCACAACACTATGGCTATTAAATGGTGATTATTTGGGTGGTTGCTCTTATGCCATCTATGAGGAAGGACTTAAAACTTTTATTTCACCTGTGACAAATGGATGAGGGACAGCGCATCATACTACACAGGTGTGCGGATATTACAGCGCTCTGCAATGACGCAAAGCGACGTCATCTGTCATCTTAGTGAGTGTCCAGGTGGAACCATATGCCAACACATCACGGTCACCCTCATCGTCAGCAACCCAACCCTCATTTGCTATCTAAACTATATATATATATATATATATATATATATATATATATATATATATATATATATATATATATATATACCCACATTTTGCCACAATCTAGGCGACTCCGCTTTAAAAGGCTCTGCTGAATGTTTACTGAAGTGAAAGTAGCACCGCTGGCATTGTTGTCATCTGGTCAGCTGAGCTGTGGATCATGACACCGGCAGCAGTTTCACTCAACTTACCCGAGAGTACCAGACGCTGAGCTGCGTCTCCGACAGCAGGGCGAAGTACAGCCTCTGGGAGCTGGGCTGGATGTGAAAGGGCTCCTCAGCACTCCTCAGCGGACAAAGCAGCCTCCGGGGCCAGCCGGTTAGAAAATACATGTCGGCTGAAAGTCCCTCCTCTGTACTCCCAACAGTGCCGAGATCCTCCTCGAATACGTTTTTTTTTCAATCCAGGCGACTCATTAGCGGCCGTTTGGCTTGTTTTTGTTTTTAGTTTTAGTCAGGATAAAAACTTTGAAAGATCCCAGCTTTCGGCACGACGGAGGCTATCGGTACGCAGATGCCATCAAGGTAGATTCAAGCAGCCAGTGAAGCTACGCGGGCTAACTTGGAGCTAATGAGCGGTCCGAGAGAACCCGGAGTTCCCGAGAACAACAGCAAACAGAGCCGCGGCGTCTCCGACTCGGCCGCCAACGGTGAGGTGCGAGCATCCAGCGGACCGACTCGGTTTGGCTCCCGGTGCCGCTATCAGTTCTTTCGGAGCTTCGACCAGAGGTGTTTGTTCACTGCTACGAGTCCAGTTTTCACTCCTCTGCGCCGTACCGTCGCCATCTTTACAAGCGTCTATCCGACTTAACGCTGATTGGGCGAGACCGACAAGTTTTGCGTGGTGTTGACACGTGACGTCAGCTCTGTGTTATGTGAAATATGCCGCTCAGGCGGCAGAGCGGCTCGGTGGTGACATCTGGCGGCAAGAAAGGTACCTGCAGAAACAATAATTTATTTTTTGCCATTTTTTAATTGTACGACTAACCACATTAAATAAAATAAATAAATAAAAATAAGGCTGCTTGTCAGAGTCTTTTTTTTTACAAGATAAGCAAAACTTACTGCAAATCGCTGGTGAAGATTCTCAGTCATCCAGGTCATGGTAATTCCAAAAGGAAGCGAAACATCTTCAAACTTCGGAAAAAAATCTATTTTCTGTAACAATCCTGTAATAAAAAACACGAATAGTAGTGTTGCATTCCAGTTTCAGTCGGAAGTGGGAAATCCCGGACTCCAGTAGAAAAAAGACAAACACTAACTAATGGCCGCTAGAGTCGGAGTTTCCCTTGGGAAAGTCGGAAACATTTTTAAAGGCCGATTGTCAGATCCAATATGGCAGCTCGTCACATTTACAACATAAATAAAACATGTTTATCTTATAAGACACAGTTGTATGACTGTGTCTAAGATCAACCTTATATGTAGTGGCTGCAACTCTGAACTGAACAAATCAAAAGTGGTGTTTGCATGTGGAAAGTACAGCTTTAAAAGACGTTTAGAAGAGGTACTACGAACAAAACAACTGCTTTCCCGGCCGTCGCTATATTTGAATCCTAACCTTTTGTTTTAATTTTAGAATCCCGACTTCTCTAACTGTGTTTACTGGAACGCTTTCAACACGGATCTACTCCAGTCCAAGTTGATATTTTCGAATTCCGAGGCAAATGGAACGCAACATTAAAATACGTCCCAGTCGTATCCCCTCCTTGCCTAAAGGGGCGCTGTTACGCCTCAGGCCTTCACACAGTACTCCAAGAGAGTAGTAGAAGAACGTTTGTTGCTTAGCGTGGTTCTTTCGTATCGGTGGGCATTTTTAGCTTATTCAAATTTGGTTGTACAGTAGAGTTAATACCACCGGTTGGGTTAGAGATAATTCAGGATTTTTTTCTAAAGTGTACCGCGGTAAAACGTCCAACCAAAGCTCGGGGAGAAAAAAAAAGCTAGACAGAGGAAAGTTAAGAAGCATGGCCGTAGACATGAGATTACCGACCGTTATAAAAGCGATGTCTCTATCCGTTCCTGCCGCTGACCGGAAAGATATGGTTGTCCCCGGAGATGTTATCACTTCAGACACTGGGTTCATGAGGTAAGTAAGGGGGTTTGTCACAAACAGTAACATGCTCACATGGGGGTAAGGCATTTAAGCGCGTTTATGAAGGAGCATCAAGCTCATCTCTGGGGGAAAACTTTTCAAAACATGTCAAAGCATATGACTTTATTTGAAGGAGCAACACAAGATCTTTCAGATGGCACGTACAGGTATCTAGATTATCGTGAAAATGTGTAATGTTGATGATTATTATTATGGCTTATATGTATTGAAAACCTCCAATCCAGTGCCTTATCGGATAAGATGTTGCATAAAATAAGGAACATTTTTATTTTGAAGAGGATTTTGTATGACTTCTGAAAAGTCTTTTCATTTCTACACACTCCATGATTGGTTTGGCCTCATTTTGCATGAAGTAGCATGGCATGGAGGCGGTCAGTCTGTGGTTCTGCTGAGATCTAATGGAAACCCAGATTGCTTTGATGGCGATATTTTGGTACCAGCGTGTCCATATAGCGTGTCAGGAGAAGGAACCATGAAGTGCTCTGGAAATTTCCTGGTAGATGGCTACATTGACTGTGGACTTCAGAGACTATAGCGGACCAACGCCAGCAGATAACATGGCACCCAAAACCATCACTGACTAAAAAAACTTCACACTGGACTTTAAGCAACTTCTGATTCCATCCACCCTTCATCCAGATTCTGTGATTTCCAAATGAAATGCAAGCTTTACTTTCATCTCAAAAGCACTTCGGACCATTTAAAAATAGTCCAGTTCTTTTTCTCCTTAGCCCAGGTAAGACAGATGTGACACTGTAAGATTTGTCGTTGTATAGGGACTCTTTGATAGGTTGACTCATGAATGGATTTGGCTTGACAGTCCTCTTAAGGCTGCAGTTACCCTTGTTGCAGGCATGCATTTCCATACTTTTTTCTTCTACTCAACTTTCTATGAAAATACTTTAACCAGTTTCTTCAACAATGACCTTTTGTGGCCTACTCTCCTTGTGTAGGGTGTCAGTGACTATCTTCTGGACATCCGTCAAGTCTGCTTGGCCTACTGAGTAGACTTGAGAGGCCATTTGAAGATTCAGGAAAACTTCGGTGCTGTTAGCTGAATAGCACGACACCACGAGTTTCTAATGTTTACATCTTTTGACAAGGTTTTTCCAAGGTTTTTTGGGATGTGGCTGAGATGCCAAAGCTCAAACCAAGCAGCGAAGGCATTTTTTGTTGTAAAAAAAGAAGAGGAGGCCAGAAAGTGAGTGTCAGTATTATTATCGCAAACCAGCATGGCGGGTTGGTGTTTCTGCTGCACCACAAACGCTGAGAAGAAGTTCTCCAGGATATTGTTAAACAGCAGAGGAATTGTTGGGATTAAATTGTCGCCTGTTAAACACCCATATAGGAATTGGTGTTTTTTTTTAAAAAAAAGGGAAAATATTATCCAATACACCCACCCAGGAAATGTTCCAAATGCTCTAATTAGGGTATTACTATTTAATATTATTTAAAGTTTGCTCAATACTGACTCTGGTTCCGTCTGGAAACTAGAGTCAAACTGTGCATATGGCACATAATTGCAGACATCAAATGTTGTCCATGGGCAATAACATTTAGGGAGACTGGGGATGGTTGTCACATTTTTAAAATCTCAGTTTAATAAAACAGTTTATTTATTATCCCTTATCTTACTCTATTTAAGAGTTGTTGATATCTAAATCAAAAAAGTTAACCTGTGACAACCAACACTGACACTGTATTGGTTGTCACACCCAGTGGGGTTGGTTGTCCCAATGTTATGTAAATGGAGGTGGGGGGGATCAATACATTTTTAGTTTAACTTTTAAATGTTTAATATTTTAATTTACCCATGTGCTGCAACATATTTATGTACTTAAGGTCCTTTTAAAATGCAAGAAAAGTGCATTAAAAACTCAATAAAACATCAGTTTTCATTTAAACTCAAACAAAGAAAATGGCTGTAAAAATGACAAACGATAAATGTCTTTCCCACCAAATATTTTGACCAATGATCTTTGACCTAGTTTATTAAACTATTCATTTCAAATATTATTTTACAGCACCCTCCCAATACTAATCTCCTATGCCATCAAGACATGTGCAATATTTGCTACGCTAAATACTTTTGCAACATTGGTCAATTTTAACATTTAACACAGAATTATGTTTTGAGATGCAACAATTATTCAGCCAGAGACTGGAATGGACCAGTTTTCTCTGTCAGCAGGTCAAATGCTCTCATTCATTATTTAATCAAAACTAAGACCGTTTTGGGTCTTTAAATGCAGTTTCATTAAGTCAAATAAAGGTTAGGGACTTTAACTTTGTTGCACAAATTGGGATTTGTTTGTAATTTCTTTATTTCTTGTTATATTCAAAACAATAAAACTGTATCTGCAGCACAGTTTTGTCCCTTTTTATGTGTTAAGAGTCCCTAGGAAAAAGAAAACATGACAACGGTCAAAATTGTAATCGGCAGAGGAGATTTCATGGAAAACTGGCAATCGGTATTGGCCAGGAAGAACGTGATTGGTCGATCTCTAATTTGAACCTTTCATAACTGTGTTTTAAAGTTCAGTTACTATTGTAATTTAAACAATTGTTTTTACTGAAAACCATATTTTGCACAGGGTGGACAAACATAAGCTCACAGATCAAATCAGCAAAAGTTTATGTCCAATTTAAAAAAAATCAACTTTAATCTGCTAGAGAGATAATTAAATGAAAGTGAGCCGGTGTTCGTCTCATAATTTTTGTCACAATGATGAATCATAATGATAATAAAGATTCTTGAATCTTAATATTGACTGAATCTTAGATGCTTTTGTGAGGGTGGAGCAGCAAGTAGCATAGTCAGAAATTCAGGGCTTGGGGCAAAACAAAACTGCTGTAGATCCACAGATGGTAACATACCCAGGAGTTGAAATTATACGGCCAAACATAAACTTAAATCAGTTTACTTATTTCAGATAGATTCTATGTTGCTCGTGGCCTTTTGGTTGAATTATTCTGTCTTTGTTTTTCACCAGGGGTCATGGCACATATGTCGACGAAGACAAGCTGACAGCATCAGTTGCCGGAGAGGTGCAGAGGGTGGACAAACTTATCTGTGTCAGACCGCTTAAGACCAGGTGAGTTGTTTACCTTTGAGCAGCTGGTGGTTCTACTAACTCAGATAAAACTTCTCTGTTGTCTTTCACTCACTTTTATATCTTGTTGTGTTTTGCAGAAATCATGAAATCATGCAAATGCAATTGAATTACATCTTTTTTTTTTTTTGTATTGCAGATTTAACGGTGAAGTCGGAGATGTTGTCGTTGGCAGAATTACAGAGGTGAGAGCCACGTGCGGTTCTTTAGAAATAGCCTCAGTATGAATTTTTAAGAATCGCTGATCCGTCTAATGTGGTTAAATGTAGGTTCAACAGAAGCGTTGGAAGGTGGAGACTAACTCTAGGTTAGATTCTGTCCTCTTGTTGTCATCCGTCAACCTGCCTGGAGGAGAACTGGCAAGTAGAAATGATTTGTGTAGTGTAATTTTTGCATTACGGTGTGTTCGCTGAAGTATTTGGTTTTAACTTTTTAGAGGAGAAGGTCGGCAGAAGATGAGCTCACCATGAGAGAATACCTTCAAGAGGGCGATCTCATCAGTGTAGGGCAGATTTCATAATTAGTTTTCGATATCCTCCAACTTGTGTCTTATATTTCCATGCATAATAAATATTTTTTTAAATTGTTCTGGGATTTTAGGCAGAGGTGCAGTCTGTCTTCTCAGATGGAGCCCTGTCACTTCACACTCGCAGTTTAAAGTATGGAAAAGTGAGTCCTGGTACACGGTGATTATTTCATGAAATTGCATTTCTTTCATGTTGTGAGATGCCACTAATTGATGACCAATTTTCCACTTCATTGTACATGTCAGAGTAGGGCTGGACGATATAGAATGAAAGCATATCGATAAAATAGAAATCATATTGATCGATATGATAATTATCAAATAAATTCTAAATATACATTTTAAGTGCAGTCCTGGCCATTTTATGCTGTTGCTTAATGACCTATTTTTAAATAAATGGATTCAAACACAACCCTTTATTCAACAAACTTTTGACGAAAACTGTAAATGTTAAAAAACAAAAAAAATAACTCGTGCTCTCTGAACTCTGTGAAGGCTGATGAAGCTTTCCTGGGTTTGTGATTGGTTGGGAGGATGTAATGACTGTATTATTAACCTACATGATAGGCTAAAATGCACTGTTCTTTTATTGAACTTTTTATTGACCCCTGTTTTTCATATTGAACCATACGTCTATCGATCAATATAAATCGTTATTGAATTATCGTCCAGCCCTATGTCAGAGTATCAGCCATTATTAAAGTTTAGGTTTATATTTTTTGTGTTAGAATTGATTAAAAGTCACTTTTTACTGTTTTAAAGTTGGTCTTAATTTTAGCTAATGATCTGTTTCTCGTCTTTCTCTCAGTTGGGTCAAGGAGTGCTGGTGCAGCTCTCCCCTTCTCTGATCAAGAGGCAGAAAACACATTTCCATAACCTGCCCTGCGGTGCATCCATCATCTTAGGGAACAACGGCTTTGTGTGGTTGTATCCCACGCCGGGACAACAAGAGGAGGAAGCTGGGGGCTTCTACACCAGTCTGGAGGTAGATGTAGAACCCACAAAGACCGATCGGACGTTAGTCACTCATCGTTTTCTTAAATATGTCAGCTTTTGTACTGGGCTTAATTGAGGTTGTTTTTGTGCATGTCTTGTTTCTGTCCTCTCAGCCTGTAAGCCTGTCAGATCGAGAGGTGATTTCACGGTTGAGAAACTGCCTGCTGGCCTTGGCGGCGCATAAAGTGCTGTTGTATGACACAAGCGTACTCTATTGCTACGAGTCGTCTCTCCAGCACCAGGTAAGGATCACCAACGGAATATACGGGTGCATCTCAATACATTGAAAATGTTTGTTTATTCCAGTAATTTAAGAAAAAACGGTGAAACTCTGTGGAAGAAAAACAGTCCCATTGGAATCAACCTTTTTTTTTAACACCGAATTTTAAGCACTGAAATTTTTTTAGACATTGAATTCCTTACACTGACTTTTAATCTGGTAAAAATTCACCAGCAAAAAATTCACCCGCAAAATATTCAGCTGCAAAAATTCAGCTGCAAACGTGTTGACTTTCGGTGAGCTCAAGCCAAAGCAATCTACACTCGATAGTCGAGCAGCTTCTAGCCAATGAAATTAGCTCATTTGGTCATGTGACACAACGGTGTCAAAACTCAGATATTTTGAGTTTTGACACCGTCAAAAGTTATATCTGAGTGTCAAAACTCAGATATAACTACCTGAATTGAATAACACACCTAGTTATTCAATTCAGGTAGTTATTTCTGTTATTTTTGATAGTAATGGCTTGCTGTAATGAAAACTCATAAACAATTAAAATATTACATTAAACCAGTAAAAAATTTAAGACAGAGCTCACATAGTTATTCTGACCTGACAGCTGTCCATCAGACAGTCTTTGACACCCTCCACAATAAGGGTAAGTCACAAAAGATCATTGGTGATGAGACCGACTGCTTGTAGAGCGTTGTCTAAACATAGTAGAAAATTGAGTGGAAGGTAAAAGTGTGGTAGAAAAGGGTGCACAAGCAGCATTGATAAGCTTAGTTTTAATAGGATTGTGAAGCTAAAGCTATTCAGATTTACAGGGTGTGGACTACAGCTGGAGAGCCATGACCTGAAGATATAATCTGGACAGTTATGATTTGGGGAGCCATATCCTCTTTGGTTTTTGCCAGATGTGTTCTTCTAGTCTGAAGTCAGCACAGCCGTCTACGCTGACATTTTAGAAAACGTCATGCTTCCCTTTGCTGACAAGCTTTAGAAAAATGTTGAATAAATGTTTCAGTAGGACTTTCCACTGACCCACACCACTAAAAGCACCGATAATTGTTTTAATGACTATGGTATTGCTGTATTTGAATCTGTGGAGTATTGGTAAGTCACAGATGAGAGACAACAAGGCGCAACACAACAGATGAGCCTATTAAAACAACCTGGACTTAATCATTATCTCACCAAAGCCAAAGGGCATATGCCTCCATGACACACTGCATGGAATATACTTATTTGTGTAGAATAAATGTATGTAATATGTGTTTAACTTTTGGATCTGAATCAGAATCGGCTTCATTGGCCAACATGGTGCATACAGGGAATTGGACTTTAGTTTTACACATTCGCAGCGTACAGACATTAAAAGTAAATATGTAAACTTTGGCGGAAGTAAAATAAAGGATAAAAAAAAACAATATGTACATATATGGTAAGATCAGAGAGACCTAGTTGTGCATTTTAGTCTGGACCTGTCCTGTTTGGTGGACAGACTGAATAATGGTAATGTAGAAGGTGAACCAGCAGCTCCTCTGGAACCTGGTACTTCTGGAGTTGTTGCATGACATACTGTCTCTGCTGGGCCTTTTCTCTCAGTATACATTTAATCATTGGCGAAGAAACAAAGTAAGATTAAACAAAGTGGATGAGGGGTTATTGTGCCATCTGGTGGTCATATTGAATTTTCTGCTACATTTTACTTCTATTATTATTGTGTTAAATCCACAGCAGTTTTTTTTTGGTTTATTACTTTCTCTCTATACCAAAATTATTTAGTGTTTTTTTATTATTATTATTCCTATAAACGTTTGCGTAAACTGCCTTTTTTCTTAACAAAAACTGCTTTTCTGCTTTTGCTGTAGGTAAAGGACATCTTGAAGCCAGAAGTGATGGAGGAGATTGTAATGTTGACACAACAGAAGCTGTTGGAACAGGAAGGTTAAAAAGCCCCAAAAAAGACCTAAATCTGTCTAACGAGACCACTTGTGGTGTAAATTGCCTTTTTTACTTTAGATTTGATCAAATGCATAATTATTGTTGGAAAGCTGATGGAAAAAAAAATTAAATTTATATGAGCAGTTATCAGTTGTGATCTTTTGATAATGTATGATACATAAAGCAATTCTATTGTCATTGTCATTTCTCTTTTTTCTTTTTTTGCTTTCTGTATGATGTGCTGTGTGTAACCTCAAAGATAGAAGATAGAACAATGTAAAGATGCTTTTTTACGGGCAACCATCTTGTGCCACTTGAAGAACATGCATCCTTTTTAAAGACATTGCTCCAGTAAAATTTTGCTGCACTATTTTGTATCTTTTATGCTTACCTGTCATTCTCATCAGGGAATGACAGGAATATAGTGAATCCCAAAATGACTCATACCTATGGCAGATTTAGAGTTTTGATTACTTTTAATTAAACCAAGACTCTTGTTTCTGACAGGAAATGAGATTCTGGTATGTCTCAAAAGATACCACAATCTACAAAGTATATCAGTTTAAAAAAATTAAATAAATAAATACATCTTTCTATTTAAATGTTATTAAAAATGGCATGTTGAAAATAATTTTTCAACAATCAATGGGGAATCTTTATTAGTATTACAACAATAAAAAAGAAGCCATTTACCATTAATAAAATTGCAAAATCTGGCTACGACGTCTGATAACATTAGCAGTGTTAGCTGTATTAAAACTAAAATTATATTCATGTTTTAGACGTTATCTGTTCATATCTCTCCAACACTTAAATTATGTTCATTGTTGTTTATTAATTTCTCCAAAACACTTGATAAGTTAGGAACATGACTTATGATTAAAGCTAAGTTAATATGTTACCAAACTTTCAGCCAGTGAAGCGGGAGGAAGTTTGGGATTTCAAAAGGTTATTTCAGAAAGTGTTGATGGTGCGAGTTAAATTTTCTTTTTCCTTTTACCCAAACGGGTTTATGATCGAACAGAAGCCTTGTTGGCACATAATTTCCTAGCCTGCTGAATTGGTGTTATCACTAGTGTGTGATCTATCCAGTGCTAAACTATTATTTTTAACTAAGGCTATGATCACACAGCAAACAAATTACTTAGACTTAGTAAGTAGACTTATGCGACCCATATCCAATCTTTTTTTCATGGCTGGGTGATATGAACCAAAAATAATGATATTTTTAGGCTGAATGCCAATATACGATATTTATCTCTGCTTTTCTTTTCCTAAAATTATTATGAAAAGGCATCTCTGAATCATAGCTTTATCCCAAATGTCTCATGAACATTTTTGTTTAACAGACAGCTGAAAAAACAAACAAACTAGATACATAAAAGTATAATTATAAATGCAACATACACCATCTCGATATAAATGATAGATATCTCTTTTTTAAAAATTGCGATATTTATATCTCGACATATTGCCCAGGCCTAGTGTGATTCTGATCTTTTCGCTCAAAGGAAAATGTGATTTGTGCCTCATCCGTATGTGGTACAATTGTAATCAGTTGTAGAGCTCTAACGGTAACTAGCCAGTGGTAGAGTTTGAACTGTAAAGAGCTGTAATCAGTGGTTGAGCTTCAACTGCGCCTAACCAGTTCTAATTGTTCCTAGCTGTGATCTGTTGTGGACTTTCTAATTGAAAGTCACCAGTGTCCAGGTTTTAACTAGTTAAGTGAGTCATTTAAAAGCTCAGTGTCCAGCCAGTGACAGAGTTGTAAACCAAAGTGTCTTTCAGAATCAATATCGTCTTTGTGCACACAATCAGGGGCAAATAATCAAGGAATCTGGCTTTGATTACAGCGCTGACACTGTATGGACATTATGCAACAGTATGTTTCTTTGTCTTATTGTTTTGTTTTTGTTGTCTTTATGCAGATAAAAAGACAACGGGAGGTTGTGAAATGCCATATATTTTATCACACAGCAGTGTAGCTAACTTTTTACTTTAACTGTAACTAGCAGGTGTCCAACTTTTTTTTGTTTGTTTTTTAACTAACTGTAATCAGTGCTTTAACTGTAACAGTCGTGAAGCCACGCCAGGCTCCCAAGCAATAGCCCACGCACGCCCGTGACGTCATACGTCGCAGCCCCACATACTTCTGTAAACCACCTTGCGTATGGAAGTATGGCGTCCTCGGCGAAACAACTGCTGCTCGGCCGAAGTTTACCGCTTGGCTTTTCACGCGAAAGCGATGAATAAGCACGTAAGCCGAGAAGGCGGATTCGAAGAGCTCGGTGGCCGTGAGTGCCGCGGAGGGCTTGCGGAAAGAGTCGCTGTTGTTTGGCCCCGGCGGACTTCCCTGAACTTCTCTTCGCCTCCTTGATTGAAGCGCCTCCACTCCGGGTACCAGAGGGGGAGAGACTCTCCGCAAGACGGGGAATAGTGGACACGGAAGTTGGAAACTTAACTCAGTGGCGCAGACTTTTGGAGAGCCCCGGCGGCGAAGCGGGAATGCGTGGCGTTCGGACGCACTTGTCGAGGTGTTTTAGTGCACTTGTCCGAAATAGTTCGTCGGGAAGCGGCAGCAAGAGCCAACTGTTGGCCGCTCGAGGTGCGTTCAGGGTCTGTGCGCTGCATGCCTCCAGCGGACGCTGGTTAGCTTTCATGGCTTCGGCTAACCAACTATTTAAGTGCCCCTGTGACCATGTAAGTTTTTATACGCACCAACCTTCACTTTGAACTTTTGTTGTTGTTGTTGGAGACTGTTTGTCGCATTGCTTTTGATTAAAACAAAAATTGCCAAAAGGAGAGCAGAGTTAAAGGTACTGCAGTTCTGCGTAGTATTGTGGGGGAAAAAAACAGGGAAATGCGGAAATATTTACATCCATGTCTAAATAGACGAGAGAACTAGTGACTAGTGTAGAAGAGAACATTTGTCTTTTTTTTTCTAAAATACAAAAAGCAAAACAGTGTACTAAAAAATACAACTAGATTTATTTGATTAGATGTTTGGTTTATCTACCACGTCCAGCCTTATCTGAATGCATACATCACATGGTCATAAAGTTTTATAGGCTTTCTTGCAATCTAACAAATTTATCAACAGTTTTTGGGTTTATTATAGCGTTTGACCTATAGAAAAGCAGACGTATAGTAAAAAAGACATGGACCAAACAGGCCTTTTTCCTCCCAAATCCAATTTCCTGTTTTCTTGGAGGGCTGACCTACTGATTTATATTTTGACAGACTTGGATGTTTTTTATTTTATTTTTTTATTTTGTTATAACACCTAAAAACCTAAAAGGAAATCCATGCAGGGGTGGGCAATCCCTGCATGGGAAATTATTGTTTTGCTAAAACTTGAATTGATTATGTTAGTGAAACCCCAAAACTTAGTTGCTGGGATTCTTCATTTTGCTCTCTCTAAGCAATATTAATTTACTGTTGCATGCATAAGAGCATAAATAAATGTAAAAAAAAATATATAGCATGTATATGGAAAACATTTTTTAAAAATGTTTTTTGTATGAGGGGCACTGAAGGATTTATAGTTTTGTTTTTTTTGGGTTTTTTTCTATTAAAAATTTCTCTGATGCTTTTAAACAAAATACCCCAGGTTGCAGTTGATATAGCTTAAGAGATGGTATTTTTTTAGTGCAGCTAGCTCTGAAAAAGCTGAAATCTTGTGTATAATTTGCGATAATAGGCCCAGTAAAGACTTTGTGTTTTTGCTGACTTGGCTTAAACTCGAGTCACATGCAGAGGGACGAGTCGCAGGAAATCCAATCACACTGCTAGTTTTGCCTTTATCCAATATAGATTAAACATGTGGTAACAGGTCCGAGAATACAATATCCACAAGTATGTTGTCCCTTCTGCAGGCTCCGCATGTATAGACAGTCTTTATAGTCTTAGCTTTTGGCAGTAGTGCTCTGCTGCCCCCTGTAAACATTAAAGCTTTGTTGAATTAATATTTAACACACTATTTCTAAGTTGGAAACTCAGTTTATGAAGTGGAGAAGGTTTTGGTCTGGTTTATGTTTGCAGGGAAGAGTTAAAAGTACCAAAACATACCGAGGTTTTAAAAAGTTGCTCTTTCAAAGTGGCAACAAATAAAAACATCTATTATTTTTCCGCCCTATGGATAAAGCCTTTTTAAGGAGATGCCAGGGAAGCTATCAGCCCCAGTTTTAAACAACAGATACTAGATCAGGTCATACAAAAGTTTTAAAAATTATTTTTTTGTTTTTGTTTATACTGTGAAACCAGGGTATTTTTAACCCAGGTTAACATGGTGGATAGAATTTCATACCTTAAGAAATGAATTTTTCACGGAACAGATGTTTTTTTTTTTGTTTTTTTTTTCTTTTTCTTTCCTCCATCACTATTGAGTTGTAAATGCACTTATTTTTCTTTCAGATTCCCCTGAAATGCCTTGTTTTGTCTTGTGAAGCACAGACAGCCCACTAATGTGTGACACGCGGAGACATACCGGTGTAACTTTGATCTGCTCAGGTGACCTGACTCACCCGTTCTGAGCCAGGGAACGGGTCTCCTGTGTTCCCCCCCCATCCTTCTCCCTGTCTGGCCACCCAACTGTTGAACGGGGGAACAACAGATACCAGCTTGGATAGTCCCGGCTGCAGCCTGGCACCCTGCCCTTATGGGGCAGCAGCCGGGGAAATTAGTAGGGGACCAGAGGAGACCCAGTTTTCCAGCTTTCATCAAAGGGGGAAAGAGAGACTCCACACGCCATGTGAATGTTTTCGATAAACACGGTAAAATTCATTACATTTTTATTTTTTTTATTTTACAAACACTGAACAGATAAATGGTTAACAAACATAAATCTAGAGCAATATGTTTAGTTTCGTGTGTATGTTTGCATAGATCTACAGTTACATAGTGTAATGATGCTCTGTTTTCTGTTTTTAAGCTACCGTATTTTTCGGACTATGGCACACTTGAAATCCTTAAATTTTCTCAAGAATTGATGGTGCGCTTTATAATCCGTTATGCCTTGTATGTGATGACCTTTGTGCTTACTGACCGATTTTATGTGGTACAGTGTGTTCAAAAATGTGCTAAAAGGTTGAAGTACGACCTTGGTAAGCAACAAAGCCGCTCCGTTCAATGGATATTCGGAGCATTACGGTACACTGTGTCACTTCCTGAGCTGTCTACAAGACTGCCTGACTATAATGTTTAAAATAGAAGTGCATTCACGTAAAGACCTCCACATACTCGGGTGTAGTTTACTCTGCGGAGGTCCACACGTACTCTAGGCGTAGTCTGCGCGAACTCCGTGCATACAGGTACGTGCAGAACAATTTTTAAGTGGGAATTGTTGGAATTGGCCACAAGGAATGTAGGCAGTGGTACATTTGACTATGAAGGATAAAACGTCTGCGGAGAGTCAGCGCGGAGTCCTCGCAGCTCACAGTATGTGTACAGTATGCTCGAGTATGGGGAGTTAATTCAGTATAAAAGTTACTTTTATTCAGGCCTTATGTTAGAAACAGGGCGGTGTAGTCCAACTCCTCTCGCTCAGGAGAGAGCTGTGTATGTGAAGGGGCGGAGTGGGAAGAATATTTAGTGCGCCTCATGGGCCGAAAAATCCTGTTTGTTTACAGTGAGCTAAGGATGTGCTGAGGCGAAGACTCCGGCTACGCTTGAAGTACTGGGAAACAACTTTATTAGCGGACCAACGCGTTTCGGCCTATGGCCTTCAACAGGGTCATTGCCAGCCAGGTTACGAGTCGAAACGCGCTGCAATATTAAATCTGTTTCAAGTGTTGCCGGAGTCTTCCCCTCACCAAATCATGCACCTTGGGAGTTGATGAAGTTTTGCCAGAAATGTTCGGCTCTCAATAAACGCAGGTTTCCGTGTGGCAAATAAAAAAGACAATTCATGCACCTTAGGTTTGCAACTACTGTGACAGTCAGTTTTATTAGATTATTTTTTAAATACTTTTGTTGGTTTTAGTTTTTCTAAAAGTGTTGTTTTATTTAACACATCTTTCTTTAGAAAGATTATCAAAATAAAATTTGACATCTGGTGTTACGTTTGTAAGTTTAGCTCTGTCTGAAAAGTGGTTGTAAGAGTAAAACATGTGCACACGGATTCATAAGTTTATAGAAAACCAAACTAAAAAGGGTCATAACTGCAGCCTAGGAATTTGCAACGCTACAATTGCAAAGGGATGCTTGTATTCGGTAAACTATTATAATTCAAGCGGCGTGCACTAACCTTTCCTAAGCCAATCGGATGGACTCCACCTGGCCCTGATGCTCAGGTGTGATATTTAGATTTTTGGGTCCAAGATGCTAAAGCTCATGAAAACTGAGGGGAGACTTCTTGATCACAAGAAGAGTGAGGAAAGTCTAGGTAATGACCCAATATCGTCATCACAATTTTCAATAAAAATATAGTGATTGCAGCTTTTCCTGATATCGTGCAGCCCCACGTATTACATCAGCATCGAACCAGCTGCATGTGTAAAGCATGCAAGAAAATATTTAACCAACCCAAAGATCGTTGATAAAAATAATACAGCAAGCAGTTTACAAAGAAACACTCTTTCTCTGGTAAAACCTGGCGTTAAGACATCCCAGGAGGACAACTCCAAGAGAGCAATTAGAGTCTAAAATGAGAAAGTAGCTCATGGACAACTTGGGATGGCAAACTGGAAACCTGGATTAAATGTATATGTTGAATTACTCCAGAATTGCTATAGTCAACTGATTAGCTTTATTGCTGTCGGTGTTATCGTCTAGTGATTTATTTTCTATTTTATTTACAAAAGCAATTGGCACAGTATAGTGTTAAACATTAGACCTATCCCCATTTTGAAATGGGGACCAATGGAGCTTTTGTGGTGCGCAGCAAAGCTCTTGTGTGTGTTTTCAGCCTGGTAGTTTACCCGTTTTCCTGAATTATCGCTATCGCAAAAATACCTGCTTGTCATGTTTCTAATACTGACGGTGAAGGCACAAAGCCTCAGTGTGCCCTACAGTGTCAAACACCTAAAGCCTTACTTGGAGATGATGATCTCCAGGTAAGGAGCCGTTTACCTTGAGGCAGCATACATTTATTCGCCTGTTTCCGTTCCCTGCTTGTTGGAGCTTCAGTTTTATTTCTGTTGTCACGTCAAATAAAGTGACTCTGAAAGCTGGACGGAGGTAGGAAACTGACTTATTTTCAACTGTCACTCATAAATAGTAATTGTGACCATATTTACATTTTTTATTTTTCATTTATTTAAGCAGGTAAATAAGACTATTTGCCAATGGAATAAGATTTTTTGCACTAAAAATAGGAACAATTAATCTACATCATCTTATTTCAGGTGAAAGGTATCTAATAATCTTATTTTAGGGGTAAATATACTAATTCCATTGGCCAATAAAGTTATTTAACTGCTCAAATCAAGGTAAAATACACTCATTTCAAGAAAATGTTACTTTTAGTTCATTTTTTATAGTGTAGTTTAGGCTGGAAACACCTCTGATGTGCTTTATCTTCGTTTATTACCCAGAATAGCAGTTACAGGTCAGGTTACAGGAATTCTTGTAAATTCACTAAAGAAGTAAAATCTGTTTATTTTTTCATTTGTCAGTCATGATTTATCTTTTCATAATTTGTTTTGACAAAGATTGGCTTAAGATCCTTTTTTCCACGGTGTGTCAAATCAAAATTAACCACTGAACGCAAGGATTTGAAAAAAATGACCTTTCCCACATTTTGAATTGAAAGTGTTCAAAAGTAACAAAATACATTGTTTGAATGCGTTAAACCGTTATTCTTTCATAAGTAAATGTGCAGATTGATTTTAAATGTCATCAGCATGTTGCAACAAATTTTGGCAGGATTGTGGTGGACCGTAAAACTTGTCAGAGCGGTCTGAGTCTATTATGTCGTGACTTGTGGAGAGAATACTTTAGATCTGCAACACTGAAACAAGAGCACTGTAAATCACCTGCAGGTAATTGCTCAGTAAAATATTTTGGGCTAT